>NC_057009.1:4183683-4468699 GCF_000002595.2 Chlamydomonas reinhardtii | reverse complement strand
AACGTGTAGTCAAGGACCTGGTCCACCCTCCCACCGATGACTGCACCAACGGAGATGCGCAGCTTACCTACGACCTGGATAATGATGGCCAGGAGCTGGCGGCCATCCTGTACCGCACAAACCAACAAACTGCCACAGATAAGGAAATTGCACGCAAACACAAAGCGGGCGAGGACACAACCAACACCCGCGAGCCATACTTCGCGGTCCAATGGAAGCCATCTGTCATCCCACCCGGCCTAGTCACCGCCTTCTCACGCATGGGCTACGCCACGGTCACAGACGTGCGCTGCTACAAGCACCCACTGCAGGCTCGCCCACGCACAATGCAGCCCCACCCAGACGGGGCCGGCACGACAGACGCAGACACAGCAACAGCGGCCCAACCCGCCGGCATCCTACCTACACACGCGCCGCCCACCGCACCTGCGCCCGGGCCACTCGAGACAACACATGCCCCACGTGCGGCCCTCTTTTCATCAAGGTCGACTCGTCTCCTGCGCCAAGTTACGTGGGCAAACAGCAATGAGCGTGAGCGTGACCTTAAGCATGACCTGGAGTGGGAGGAGCTGATCTCAGAATACACCAACCGACTTGCAGCGGGACCTGATGCACCCGCCCGCCCCACACGGCCTCCGAAGGATCGCAACCTGACAATGCGGCAACGCCAGGGCCGGCACGATGACGACCCGGACGATCAAGCAATGCGTGCACGGGTGACCCGCGCAGCAACCATCATCTCTACCGTCCCCAGCGATCCCTACCACGACGTTTCCCCCCCAGGCAGCTACGCCATCACCACCCCCACAGCAGGCCGGGCCCTCCCCCGAGAGGCCCATGTCTATGAACCCAGCGGACGCTGGCTCGGCATGCTCACCTACGCACGCCTTCAAACGCTCTGGGAAAGCTTCAACCGGACCAACAACAACCGGACCAAGGCCTTCGAGGAGGCGGTGGCTGCCCTGCTGCACCGATACCGGCGCGACCCGGGGCAAACTGATCATAAGACGGCACCACAGCACCAGACGTCCCTCCCCTCGGCAACCGTCCGAGCCGTTGTGCGCAGCCTGCGAAACACCGGCAGGGGGAGGGTCAAGGAAATGTTTGCCTCACCCCTGAACCACACGACCGATGCCGATGAATACTGGAGCCGGGAAGCCGCTGATGTGGTGTTCGGCGCCCAACACGATGCCTACAGCACTGCATGGACGGGGCTCCACTATGCACACCCTCCTGCAAACCCTGATGCCTCACGACAGGCCCTCGTATGGGCCCTCGCCAGTGCCGAGACAGTCAACAACTCCCCGGAACCCACACTGACCATTCTAGTCCTCCCAAAGTGCGCAACTTACCCACACACACAGTGGCTAACCCACCCGCTCTGCCGCCGACTCGCCACCTGGACGAACGGAGAACTGGACTCCCCAGGCACAGCTGGGATGGAGCCTGGACTCGGCACTGACGTGCCCCTGCAGAAGCAACGCGGAGCCATACTAGTTGCCGTTGGCAACACAGCTGGGCTAAACGCCTTCACGCAGAGCTGGAAAGGCCTTCGCTCCTCACTGGTAGCCGGCCCCCACGCACCCGCAACCGTCGCTGACACCCACCTCGGGTCCGGCACGTTAAACACGTCGTGTCCCCACATCCCACGTCACACCTCCAAACATGCCAAGTACCTCGCAACTCACCTGAACATTGCCACTATGGTCACGCCTGACGAAGCTCCAGCGACACCGAGGTTGAATCGGACACAATTCCAACGTACACTGCCGCTGGCCCACAACCCCGAGGAAATTGTATGGACCGATGGCTCGGTATCCAAGACAACGACTGAAACCGGTAGAGAACTACAAGTGGCTGGGGCTTGTGCTTGGCATAAAGACCGTGTTGTCTACGTAAACCCAAATGGATTTGGCTGCACTAACACTATTACACGCGCCGAGCTCGCTGCAATTCGTGCAGCCCTGGAAGAATTCGGAGGTGAAACTAGTATGTTCGCGAAGAAAACGCTAACCATTGCCAGTGACTCAGCTGCAAGCTTGTATCTAATTAAACGGGCTATTGACGAACCACGTCGCTTACATCTGAGCAAACATAAGGCACTTTTGAGTTCGATCGCCGATTTGCTCCATGCACGAGCGAAGAGGGACGCACACACCGTTTTCCTCAAAGTCGTTTCTCACACGGGTCTGCACGGTAATGAAGAAGCCGATAAAGGTGCAGCAGACGTAGCTACAAGCACTAAACCGGCTGACGTCTCGGAGCTCGCTGACAATAACCCCCACGCCGCACACTGGTGGCCAGCAACGACCCGGACGCGGGAAGACGGCTCTACCACCGTGCACTACATCTCGGACCTCAATCGAGGCCTCCTGAAAACACTAGACCCTTCCTCCCATGGCGGTCATTCCAAACACACACTCTACACGACCAAGTGGGCGGAGTCCGCCCCACACCTGGACACTAGGGCCAGCACCGCCTACATGACGCACCCTGGCGCTGGGCACAGCCTCCGACGCTTCATCCAGAATGCCAGGCAGGGAGGCCTCATCTGCCCCGCCCGGCTTGCGCTGTTCAAACTACGTGCGAGTGACACATGTGCACTCTGCGCCCCGATTCACCAGCGCGCTGGATCCCCCCCCGAACGGGGCAACGCAGGCCACCTTGCCGGCCACTGTGCGCACCCCCAACTTGTTGGGGCCCGCATCGCCAAACACAATGCCGCCGTCCGTATGATCGCGGAATGCCTGCACCATGGCGCCAACGGTGGCGGGTACATGTTGATGGACGCAAGCAGTGCAGATGCACGCCCCGAATACTGTGCGGGCACCTGCCCCCCCAAATGGATGCTGCGCAACAATATCCCCGAGGCCGACCGAAAAAGGATGAGGCCTGACATCCTGTTCATCCCATCCCTACCATGCTCCGACGTGGGGGCTAGTGGGCCCCGCGGCCTTACAACCGCCGGCCGACGGCAACACAAAGTTTACCTGATAGAAGTTGGTTACACATCGGACCTCCACCACAGCGAAAAGTGTGACCAGAAACAAGCCCAGCACACTCGCCTAGCCGACGCCCTGCGGGATGCAGGCTGGGACGTAGTATATAAAAAGGAGCAGATTGTGACGCTGGGCCACGGCGGCACTGTGTCAAACACCTTGGAACCCCTTCTCCGGTCGCTGGGTGCCACCACCACATCAGCAAAATCCTGCTGCTCGCGCATACACATGCACAGTGTCATCAGCCTGCGCACCACATCCCTTCTCTACTACCGCCTTGAGCGCGAAATGGGGATTGTGAACTCACGCCACGTCGGTCCCACTGGCGGCGCCACGGCTGCTGGCCCCAGCCCTCGCGATCCAGGCTAACTTCCCACCTTTTGACACGGTGGGGTGAGCAAAACTCACTCCTCCTTAAGAAACGCGGCCTCCTTCGTGAACCGCGTACATATTATTATTATTATTATAGCCGCCCGCCTGCAGCACCAAATCGGTGCGACCGCGGAAAGCCCCCCACACAGGGCCCCCTACCATCTTGACCGTGACGGTGTAGGTGCCCGGAATGATGGGCCGGTTGTCCACTGGCACGTGAACCGTGAGGACAGCCTGACCGCGCTGGAGCGGTACCGCCAGCAGCGACTTGCGCATGAGCTCCGCTGTGAAGGCTGCTTTGCTGGCGCTGGTTGCGCACCGGCTGAAGGCCAGCCCCGCAAACGTGCGGGAGGGGCGGCCTGTGCTGTGCAGAGAGTGGCCCTGCAAGAGCTGCGGCTGGTTGCCCTGCCTGCACATGGTGTCCAGCACTGACAAGGCAGCGCTGGTCACTTCCCGGACGCCGGCGGAGGACAGCTGCTCGCCCTCTGGGAGCCCCGTGGTGGCACCCACCAGAAGGACTGGGTAGGTAGGCAGGCTGGGGCCCTGAGGCTGCGTCGTCAGGTCCTGCACGCCGTGCGCCAGGCTATGCGTGGACAGGGCAAGGTGGAGCTGCAGCCCGGGGCTGAAGAATGGGCTGGCAGCGGTGCCCCCACCTGCAGGGGTGCGGTCCGCTGCCAAGTCTGGCAGTGGGCGGTGATGCCCCAACACAGGCCCTCCACACGGCACGGCATGTGCTGCTGCGGCCGCGCCATGTGTGTGTGTGCTGCATGGCTGGTGTTGGCCCCTGGTGTCTTGGCTGCGCTGAGACACCAGGCGGAACCGACCAGGATCACCCAGCAACTGCATAGCTACCCAAGATCAGCACTCACAGGGCATCACAGCAGGGCGGGCGCCAGGCAGCCGGGCGCCAGGCAACAAGGGCACGAAGACGAGCCACACCCCTAAAAAAACAGCCAAGTGCTGCAGGGCTCCCCCGACCGCCACACCCAAAGCACCCTGCTGCACGCGCGGATGCAAATGACCAACCACAAAGGTTGATACGCCGCCTGCTCCAAGCTGGTGAAGTGTGGTCACTCTGGGAAAAGGGGGGGGGGAAATCCCCGGAAAAACAGGGGGTGCTTCCCCGGAAAAATCTTCCCCGTATGCTTTTCGAAGAAAGTCGGAGTTTGTACGGGGAAGTCCTTACGGGGAAGTTCTTACGGGCAAGTGAAGCCCGTTTACGGGTAAGTTCAGCACCCGAACGGGAAAGTCTTGGGAGCTGCTAACACGCTACACAATGGCCAATACTGCTTCATTCTCTCACCAAACCTCTCACTACATCTGCAGGCGTGATGACCGCCGCTCGCCCTGCTTGGTGGCCTTCTGGCGCGCACTCCCCGCTGCCGCCTCCTTCTCCTCCTCCTCCTCCACCACCTCTGCCTCCTCCTCAGAACTAGAACCACTTTCAAACTCCGCCTCCTCCTCGCTATCTGAAACAGAGCTAAAATCTGGCTCCTCCTCAGCCGCTGGCTTCTTACCACGGCCAGTAGCCTTGGCACCGGCCTTCGTGCTGGCCTTGGCACCGGCCTTGGCGCTGGCCTTGGCACCGGCCTTGGTGCTGGCCTTGGCATTTGCCTTGGAACCTCCCCGGCCACGGCCCTCACCCACACCCCGTGTTGCCGCCTTCTTCTGCTTCTTCTTCTCCTTCCGCACACGCACACCTAGGTCATCATCAGGGTTCTCCACCTTTCGTTTCCGTTGCCCTGCGCGCGGGTTGGCATCGACCTCTCCCGTGAGTCCCCAGCGAGCCTCTATGTCTTCAAGGCTGTCCAGCGTGAAGCCAGTCACCTGGGGGTGGAACGAGCAACTTCTGTAAGTGTAGATGTATTGTGGGCTTTGCCGCGGGATCCCTTGCCGCACATATGTGGCACACACAAGTGTGGTAGCAGGCACCGTGCAAACTGCCAACTATGCCAACACTCACCGGTGCTGTCGCTGCCGCCGTTGCCGGTGCCACTGTTGCCGCTGCCGCTCCCAAAGGGGCTGCCGGCGCTGCTGCCACCACAACTGGTGGTGCCGGGGGTGGCCCAGGTAGGTGAGGTGGCTCTGCCACCGGTCCACCGCCACCGGCACCGCCACTTGCGGTCGTCTGAATGGCAGATAAATGCGAATGCACGGTCAGCATAAAAGACGCTTAAGGTTTTGCCCAAACAGGTTTTGCCCAAACATCAACCGCACCTGATGGATTCCGTCATTTGTGTTGGTTGCAGCCCCTCCGTGCCTTGGGTTCACCTCCGCCCCATCCTGAATTTCAATTGCGCAGTTAGGACATGAACGTTTCTACACACCCGGGATGTGTACTTACGTAGGTAGGACTTTCAGCGGATACACTGGTGGTGGGTCGGCCACCAGCTGCGCATGCTACACCTGCCTCATGCTCTCGCTCCTGCAGCTGCTGCTGTTGATGTTGCTGCTGCTGCTGCTGCTGCTGCTGCTGCTGCTGCTGCGGCTGTTGCTGCTGCTGCTGCTGCTGTGGCACCTGCTCATCAGGTGGTGGAGGCTGCGCAGTCGGTAGTGCGAAGCCAAACACACGTGATGCCAGCGCCGTTGGGTGTGCAGCAGTAGGTCCATCTGGCAATGTAAGTAAGAGCGTCATTCCATGCCATCCAGGGGTGTGCAAGCGGGCACTTACCGCCACGGTCGATGTAACTTGTAAGCATGGCTCCGGCGTCCCGGAAAGTTGATGCAGTGCCAAGCCGCAGGAGTAGACCAAGCGGAGGGACTTTGGCACCAGGAGCGAACAGGTTGGGGCCAGTGAAGCGGCTGGAATTGCTGTATTGCATGTACAGCATGGCGCGGCCGTCAGCTGCCTTGCGCCACTTGCGGCCATAGGAGCTGCGCGCCAGCATGTCACACATGAACGAGGTGGGTTCGTTCTCCTTGTCAGGTGCCATCAACAGACGGGACTCCAGGATGTGCTCCAGCTGAGAACTAGGGAACCCTGGCACCCGTGAGGTTATGTGTGGAACCTCCCCACTGCTGCCACCGCCCCCTCCAGTGCTGCTGCTTCCACCACCCCCCTGAGACTTCCCAAAGTGGAACTTGGAGTACGCCTTGTACTGCCTCTCCAGCACAGCCATGTCCATCGTGGAGTCACCTATGCCGGTGATGTTGACTGAGAAGTTGATGGGCTGGCTGCGCTTAGTGGTAGCTAGGACCTCTTGCTTGTCCAGTGACTTGTCCGGATCAGCACTGGCATGCTTAACGGAGACAAACATGTTGTGCTTCAAGTTGGCGCTGCACCTGTGGTTGTATGTGAGTCAGAGTGTTGTAACACATGCATACTCACGAAGTTACTCACTCACGCATCTCCCTCCACAGAGCGGCCTCTGCTGTCGCTGATTTCTTGCCACCTGCTGCGGACTCCAGTCTAGGGTGCGGTGACGAGCCTGGAATCCAGAACATGGTCTTGGTGTTCCCACTGAAGCAGTCAGGATTAGTGGTAAGGCTGTTTTCGCGCCTGATTGCGCAGCAAACACTGCCGTAGAATGACAGGTCAAGCTGCTGCTTGGCGCCAGAGAAAGGCAGCTCAGCACCGAATGGCGTGGTCAATAAACCATAGTGTACGAGCCCTGTAGGTATGAGCGAGAATCGTGCCTTCTGCTATGCATAACATCTAGTGCTTTTGCTGCATACCAGTGAGTAGGTCGGTGTACACGTGTCCACGGGCGTCACCCAGCTCGCCCAGCTGTACATGCGCGCCATTCTTGTCCACTGGCCACACGCGCGAGTCTGTAAGGGGGTGGGTGCACCCATGTGGGATGGGTTGTGAGACACAGTGTAATAAGTGAATGCAAGATACAGCTGCACACATGAATACCACATTTGTGTAAGCACGCTCACTCACATTGGCGAACCAAGTGGTTCCAGCCACTCCTGCAGTGCTCTGTCACAAGCTTCACAGCTGCCGCCACCTGATTGCCTATCAAACTGCCAGTCACCAGTCCCTGCACCAAGGTGGGTAGCTGCACGATCTCCTTCTTCCGCCGCTGAGCAGTGCTGTTGGTCTGGGTTGTGAACGTGGCTGTTGAAGGGTCATGCTGCATAGGTGCAGCTTTGTGACCACCGGCTGCGCCAGGGTCTCCAGTTTCGCATCGACCCCTGCAAGGGTATGGCACATTGTTCAGCAACTCCCAAGTTCCTGCTATCGAGTAGTTTGCGCGCACCCGTCGAGGTTGGAGGCTGCCGTGGTCGCCCCGCCACGAAGCAAGGGATCTGCCGCCTGCACGCTCTTAATGTATTTGACAGACAGTTCCAGGTTTCCCTTGTCAGTCAATACAAGCTCGCCCACGGTGAAAGGCCGCTCTGCGGCAAAGGCTGCGGTGGCCATGTTCACGGCATCCTTGTCGGGGTGGCTCGGCGGGTTGAAGATTGAGAACAGAGCAGCCGCATACGCGGCAACACCCTTAATTCGGACCCGCAACTCCGCTCCTGCAGGCAAGCGCGGGTCGAGTGAGGCCATGGGCACTTTGACAAACGAGCTGCTATTATTCTGAGCAGTAGTCCCACCGCTCCGGTCACCAATGAAGATTACATCCTTTTCATCACCGACTACTAAGCGGATGTCTTCAAGAATCTCCTGAGTGTCCGCACAGCCAACGTTGACCGCAAACTCCACATTGTCAACAACTGTGTTGTCACCGGTTCCTTTCTGTTCTACTAGGAAAAGCGTAATGCATTTGGGCAGAAGGGCACCAGGTACCGCGGCCGCTGTGGCCATGTTTTTAACAGTGTAGCTACTTCCACATGCTCTGACCTCTAAGTAGCGAGCAGGAATTGATTTTGTAAACAAATGTGTTATTAGTGGGGACAAGCAAGCTGTTTGTGGACAAGTAGGAAGTTCGTGATGGGGCACTCACACTCTCGCGAATTTAGAGGCACAGTCCACAGTCCAATTTTGCATTGTGTTACTTCACATACATACAGTGTTTTAGCATAATGCCACCCCCTCCGGGGTATCACCTGCACCACTTCCCGCTGGAATCACGTCGCAAGTCCGTTGCAAGGCTCTCGGGCAAAGTCCATCCCTTCCTCGCAACAGCTGATTACGTCGCTCCTGAAGGCTACAGTGTCATAGGGCTGCTGTTTAACCAGGTCCGTGACAACATGCCCCACGAAGAAATGCCTGACCCTTGGCCATTCTCGGGTGTATTTTGGAGCTTTGACACAGGCATGCCCGGTGGTTCTGACAGCCTTGTGTATGAGTTTGATGACCCTGACTTTGGGTTGGTGCCGACGCAATGGGAGCCGCTAGCACGTGGCATTGCACAGTCCGTCACTGGAAGCGTGCACGGCAAGCCGTGGGCATGCGACCCGCAAAGGCCCATTGTCATCCTTACCTACGTGCACGTGTATGCACTGGAGGGTATGGTACCCCGGGTTCCCATGCCAGACCAGTCGTGGGTGGCCAACAACACAGTTGTGAGCTGGCGGTCCGAGCTGTGCTTTCAGGGCCTATCAGATTCAGAGGAGGAGGAGGAGGAGGAGGAGGAGGAGGAGGAGGAGGAGGAGGAGGAGGAGGAGGAGGAGGAGGAGGAGGAGGAGGAGGAGGAGGAGGAGGAGGAGGAGGAGGAGGAGGAGGAGGAGGAGGAGGAGGTGGAGGAGGAGGAGGCATAGCAGGAGGAGGAGGAGGAGGAGGTGGAGGTGGAGGTGTAGGAGGAGGAGGCAAGGCTGAAGGGTTGAGACAGGGTAGATGGAATGACTTGAGCGTCTGGTAGGGCAGGTGGGGCAATGAAACGCAGCTGGGGCAACCTGACTCTGCTGGGGCTTTGGGCAGGATTTGGTCACAGGCTCTCAAATGGCTGCACAGCCACAGAGCCACAAATAGGCAGGGCAGGTGGAACGCTTTGAGTCTGGTAATTGGTGTTTACAGCCTGTCAGCATTGTAACACCACATGCAATACTCTATCAGACTCCACTGTACATGGCCAGCTGCCTCAGACACAGCGGTTCAGCGATCTGTGAAGTGTGTGTACGGCATGAAGTACATGATGCCCCGGCGGTCCCCGTGTGGAGCGGCCACACAGCATTTCCCCTTCAGCTCTTTGAGAGGGATACCTAGATCCTTCCACATCTTCCAGTCACTCTCCCTCTCCTTCTTCCCAATCTGCTGTGCCTTAACAACACTGAAGTCAACCACCAGCAGCCCTCCTTCAAACTCCCTTGTCTCGTACACATCCGCCACAGCAACCCTAACTTCTTGTGTGGAAACGGCCCCGTCATTCACTGACGGCAACAACAAGAAGAAACGAATGAATGCCACGTACTTGCTCTCCTTCACAGTTGCATTCCTACCCTTGCCAACCGTCACCTCCGCCTTGTACATTGCCCAACACGAGTTGCGTGACCGGGCACGGCCATATGCACTGCTGAAGTACCTCTCCTCGTCTGGTGACTCTGCACGAATGAAAACGCGAGCCTGGGGTGTACCAGTGCCAGTGTTAGTAAACACCGAATGGATCAGCGCCTCTGGGAGTCCGCCGCCTTCCCCAGTCCACGTGTGAACATGTTCCAGTTCATGGTAGTAGTACACCAGGGATTTGACAGCAGAGAGCGCAGATTCTTTCTGCTCCTGTGTGGCATTTGCTACAGCGGTGCCCTGCCCGACCAACAAACCATCTAAGCCCTGGCTATCAAAGCACGGCCGTGTATAATCAGTATTGCGTGTAACCATCTGTTCCAGCTGCTCCCGTGCTGTGTGGGCCCCCTCCGATTTGTCACCTTTGGCAAATGCCTCGGCGTGTCGTGAGAGGCATAGCCATTGGGCATAATGCTTCTCAGGAGCCTGTGTCACCATGCGGCCACCTTGGGACTTCATATCCTGCATGACACGCTCCACGGGAAGGTCACTGAGTGCCGCAGCTGACCCAAACTGAATGTCTTGGTCACCAAGCCTGCATGTGCACAGCATGTGAGCGCTGCCGGGTCTTCCACGCAGTCGTGCCTGGCTTACCTGCACACGCATATGTGTAGGTTGAGTGTATGCAGACTACCTGGCAGGCACAAGTCCTCCAGAGTACGCGCGTAGTTCATTAGCTTGGCAGATGCCGTGCTTGAGTGCTGTAAGAACTGCTCCCGGGTGACGTCGTCCCCGTACGGCCGGAAGTGGTGCAATATAACATCGCGTAAGTCCCACCAAAGTGAACGAACCTCAGCTGGCAAAACATCACCCTTGAAAACATACAAGGAATGCGTCTCCACGAAGTGCAACCAGTCTTCCATCCTGTAGCTGTTTCTGCGTGACACAAAACATGGGAGGGGTGTGACACAGGGACATATGCACACGGCAATCACACGGCTGCACACCTGTACTGGACTACACACTTGTAGCGCCTCCCAAAGTCAGCCGTGACTTGCACTGCGGACCCCCTCTCAGCAATCAGCTTCCGTGCATCAGCTGTGATCACAATACCAGCATCCGTCGCCTGTGGGTCAATGTCCTTCAGGGGCCGAAGTAGGTATTCCACGAATCCTGACGCAACACCAAACAGTAGTGCGTGACCAGTAGACACTGTGAACAGGGATGACAGGTCTACGTATGGCAACACAGAGAACGGATTGTAGCCCTTGGCCCCAAACCGCCGCTTAGCGTTGTCCCACTGCGCAATGGATATGGAATTGCCATCTGCCCTGCCAAACAAGAACCGCTCCTTAAGATGCTGCATAAACTCTGACCGCTCCAGGTGCTGTTGATGGGTCAGCTTTACTAGCTTGTCACCAACGAGAATGTCCTTGTTTTCCACCCTGCATGCACAGGAGACTGTGTCACAGCTCCTCAAGCACAGGATACGGCATCCAACTCACCAGGCAACAAATGTTTGTCGGACAGGCTCCCGGTAGCCCAGAAACCGTATGGTGCCTCCTTCACTGCTGCCTTGGAACACGCACCATGTGCACGCGCCAACGTACGAGTTCTGCCCATTGCCATTGCAAACTTTGGCCCGGGCAGGTGTGTCTGCCATGACAACGCCAAGAAATACCAGATGTACGAATGTCCTGCTGTGCGTGACCCCATTCTCACCTGGCCATGCCTCTGTGACCTGCATGCCATTCTGCAGGCGCAGAAAGTCTGACGCTATGAGGCGCATGATCGGATCAATGGTTTCTGGAGCCTTTGGGCCTGCTATGATAGCAATGACGTGTTGATTCCAGCACTTCCCCTTGTTGCGTGGGTCAACATCCGCACACCGGATGAAGATCAGCCCAATAGAGTGCTGTGTCGAGTTATACGGGGTAATCCAGTCAATCCCCAAGTCATAGACCGAAGCATCCATGCTGTTAACTTTACCACCGGTTGCACTTTGCATGCGTTCAAACCATGTGCCTGTGTTAGAGTCGTGATCAGGGAATGCCTACAACTAGGAACAACTCTCAATGCTCACCATTCCACATGGCGGAGCCAGGTGGGTTGTCTGTCCGGAATTTCCCACGCTCTTTGCAGAACGCAGGGTTTGTAAAGAACTGAGACCTGATGACCTCTTCTATTCCAAAGTATACAAACCAGCTGGAAGGGGTATACACCTCACGGTCTGTGCGTGTGTGGGGGTGTGTGTGTGGGGTTGGGGGGTGGGGGGGCAGGTAAGGCAATGTACCGCCATCCACATGGTTCGACATCACTTACCCCCCAATTTGGAAATGTTGTATCTTGGCACGGCACACTTGGGACACACATCTTTCAAGTCAGTACCGTCACAGGCTGGCTTTCCATACAGGTGCCCTGTGCACTGGCCACTGGTACATGCATGCTGCTCAAAGTCCTTCCAAGAGGGTGCACCACATAGGGTAGTCAGCATGTACAAAGATGAAGGGCACACATGATTGTCGGGGAGTGTAGCACAGTGAAGGCGCATTGCTGATTCAAGCTCGTCGCGACGCGGACCGTACTTCATTATGTGGCCCATCAGTGCATGAGCAAATTCACGCAGTGTATACTTGCACTTCTGGATGTATTCTCCTGGGTATCGGGGATCTGGTATGGCCCACAACGGATGGTCTAGGTGGAGCTGATAGAATGCACGGGTGCCTGGTGGTGTGTAAGGCTGAGTGCAGCCGCACACACAGGAAGCAACTGCAACAGGATCCAGTGCCCCTGGCTCCTGGGGTGGGGCACCAGAGACCTCGTCTGCTAACCACTCTGCTACATAGTCCATCAGGTTTATGGGGTCCAGGTCGTTGATTGCATCACGGAACTCAGCGTCCCCGTCTCCTGTCCATTGATCACAATAAGTTATGCTATCACCAGGAATGGTAAGGACAGGACTCACCCTCTGAGTGACTGGACATGGCCGATTGGAAATCATCATCAATTTCTCCATCACACGGGGCTGGCAGACCATCCATGGCAGTTGGTGCTTGTGCAGAGTCACCAGATACGGTGGGACTTTCACCATGGTCTCCTGCTCAGGAATAAGCGTGGGGTGGGGTTGTGTGTATGTTCTGGCTTATGGGTACTTACAATTCACCCAGCCCTAGTTCCATGCTGCCCCAGTGCCCCCCCCCCCCCCCACACACACACACACAGTCTCGTGCCCACATGCGAAAGCCCCCAGGGTAACAGCTGCCTTTGGGTCTGCAAAACACACCATGTTCTGTGTGTGTATCCACATGCGTGTCGGTCCGTCCAGAAGGGGGTGCTTGCTCGACAAGCGGGATGTCTGAAGGTGCAAAGGATTGCTGTTAGAAGTATGCCTGCAACGGTGTGCCAAGCAGTGAGCGCACCTTCGAGCACGCCGTCAAGTCCGAGGTCGTAATGGGCAGCCGCAGGGTTTGGACACACGTGCAGCGCCTTGTCTGCCACCGTCCAATTGCATTTGATGCAAACCCAATGAAGACGCGAGCCAGAACGCCTGCCACCTTGTCCTCGTCGAACTAGCGCAAACTGCGCGTCATCAGCGGCTTCCATCACTGATGCGTACAGAAGTAGTATCAAAGCTATAAATCGTAAAGAGCCCATCTTATAGAGTAAACATATCCTTAAGATTACGGGTTCCATGCTTGGTTAGTGCGGACTTAGAGCCGTCAGCCGATGCCCGGCGGCCCATCGGGTATCTTGTGTTCAAGGACGTTTCTCTTCATAAACTTGTACCCACTTCTCCTTTGACGTACTTAAACACAATGGCGCGACATTTCCGGACAGAACTATTGCTTACTTCGCTTGAAAAATGCGAGGAGTTGTTGGATCGCCCAGTATTCACTGATAAAGCCGGTGTTGCGGTGCTTGGCTCTGCTCTGTTTCCTTTCGCCGTTTTTGAGACAACTGACAGGACCAAGGAGCTGCTGGACGACATCAGACAAATTTTCACGCGAAGCAAGCTCGTGACCGACTGCACCGAACAGGTACTCATGCGTGCATAGTGACAACATAACACTTGACAATGACGAAGCTGTATGGGACAATATGCACAGGACCGACAAGGGCGCACGGCTGCCATACACGGTGTGACTGGCGTGGACAAACGGCCCTTTGATGAGCACTGGCTCCACGTCTCGTCCCCGTCTACAAGGAAGACAATGTACACGGAGAATACGTCTGCCATACATGCCTCCGGACTGGTGAGTTGCTGCTGCACACTCTAAACCCTGTATACACCAGCCTGACATCACATGGCCACCCTTGAACATATACAGGGGCACTTCTGGTCCCGAGAAGTACGACGCATCTCGCGCGCTGCCATTGGAGAAGTTGTTGGCATCACTTCAGGCTGACTTGCAGCTGTTCAAGGACGACACTCTATTTGAGGCATGCAAGGGCGCAGACACGTCCTTCTACCTTGGACCCAACCGGGGCATGTGTGACGTGCTTGCAGGCACCAAGTAAGTCCCTTCCAGTGTAGAATAACACTCTGAAGTGCACCAGGTTGCCCTAGACTACCGGGCAATGACTGTACAGGGCTTCAACAAAGGTAGACCCATGCAGACTGCATTTTCTGAGATGCGCCATCATGGCACCGTCTATTCTCACCACTGATACAGGCACTCCTTCACTGGCAGCCACGAGGACTACCCCTTTTCTGCCCCAAGTGCACTCATCGTCATGACGGGTGAGAAGATGTTCTGGACTGCGCCGGGCTCCTTTAGGCAGTTGCTAGAGGGCTGCACCAAGAAGGCCGACATGGACCTGCTGCTGACATCAATGAGGCTCATCACTCCTGCCATCCTCAAGCAACTGCACGCTGCCTTTGGCGGACATCTGGTAACACTCGGTCCGGGCATGGGAGCAGTTGCGCAACCCCGTTGCGTGCACGCCGCGTGCAACCTGGAGCCAACCATGTCCATCAATTACACTCTCTGTAGTCAGGCCCAATGGGCGGCGTGTGTGCACGCAACCGCGCTTGGTGCCGCTGAGAAGAGAGTTGCAGACGCACGTGCGTTCGTGATGGAACTCTGGGAGAAACGGCGCAACAGCACCCTGGCCAAGGGCGAGGGTGAAGGTGACGAAGAGGGTGAGGGCGAGAGTGAGAGCAAGGGTGAGGGTGGGAGTGGGAGTGGGGGTGAGGGGGGCAGCACCAGCAAGAGCTCGAGTGAGGGTGAGGATGAGAGCGCGGATACGAGCACAAGCGTGGGTGAGGGTCAGGGTGGCACAGGTGATGATTGGGACGAGGAGGAGGAGAGAGAGAAGGTGGTGCGGCGGCTACTTGCCTACGAGTTCGCAGATAGCGAGGAGGCAGAGTTCCGTGGTTACAGCAACCTGTTCAACAAGGGATGGGCAAACTGGATTGAGGCACGGATACGGGACGATTCCATCCTGTTTGGGTATGGGAATGCGGAGGAGATGAGGGCAGCACATGAGCGCCTGGAACTGGTCAAGGGCCTGCTAGAGGATGAGTCCCGTCCCCTAGGCACGCTCCTTTGCATTGGTGCCGACACAGCATGGGCAAGGCGGCAACTAACTGTGGTGAAGAATGCACTGCGGGTGTCGAGGAAGAGGAAGGCATAAGTTAGGAGGTGGGGCCACCAGGCGGTGGATTGATCAAAGTGAAGGTAGACGGTGTGCCATGGATGGTGGCTGGGGGCATTAGGGTGTGTAAGAGTGGCGGCCGAGGGTGTGGGGTGGGCCATCCACCACAATAGGAGCAGGGGTACCTGCTGAACGGTGTAATAGAAGGGAAAGTACTTGACGCCCCGTACAGCACACGAATCACTAGCAGAATACGCCAAATCTATCCCTTTGGGATTCCGGGGAACCCCGGCTACGGGGAAGTTTCGCCCCCCTTCCGGGAAAGTTTTGGCCCCTTACGGGAAAGTTCAGCATTTTTCCGGGAACGGATTTTTTTCCGGGGAAGACCTTTTCCCAGAGTGGGTGCTCGCCGAGATGTTAAAATGCCGACAAGCGAAATGTCGCCAACTCCACGGCGACGCTCCTGAACCGCCAGAAACCTATTCCATAGCAGTGTCGAGTTCCAAAGCACAAGCCGGCATAGGCTGAAGGGCGCTGGAGAGGGAGTGTCGCGCTACAGCTGCAAAGTGGACTGACGAAAAACGAGCACGCCCACAAATGCAAACTGCTTCACAGTGGTTCGTAGGCCTTAAGAAGCCTAAAACAAAAGGAAGCAAGTCAAACAGCGCGAGAGAAATGACGTTGACTGTTTCAAAGCTGTGCAGAAGGAAAGGAGGATGCAAGAATAGCAAGAGAAGAGAGTAAAAAAAAGTATGACCGGGTGCACCGGCAGTGGCTGTATGCGTCCGCGGAGGGACTTGGGTTTGGGCCGCGCATGCTGCGCTGGATCCGCCTGCTCACTGCCAACGGCTCTGCCCGCGGGTGTGTGAACGGGATGCTCTCTGACGCCTTCCCAGTGCTGAACGGCTTGCCGCAGGGCAGCACCGCCTCACCACCCCTGTGGGTCATCCAGATGCAGCCACTGACGTCCTTTCTGCGGCAGCAGGTGGAGCAAGGGGCACTGCGCACGCCCCTGTTACCCAGTGGCGAGCAGGCGCCACCTTTTTTTTTTGAGGAATCATCCTTACAAGGTTGAACAGGGGCAGACGCGCTGCCCCCCTGCTGCCTGAAGACAGCCTGGTCCCCGAGACCAGAACCCTGACAGGGCAAGAAGAGAAGAAAAGAGAAGAAAACAGAAAGCAAACACCTCGAAAACCGCCACCAACCACCCCCATCCATCCCACCCCACCCCACCCCGACCCGGCAGACAGAGCAGGAGGCTGGCCCCCCCGCCCCCCGGGAGGGGTTTCACAAAAACACCGCCAGACCTAACCCAAGCACCAAACTACACCACAGCCTAACCGCAAGAACCACCACCACCGCGCGCCAGAAAAGAAAACACCAGCGGTATGCACTCGCCCCGCCCAAACCCACCCCACCCCCACAAGTCGGTTGCTTAAGCAACACCCCAGGAGAACCAGCAGAGGAGACACAAGCAGAAAACTAAACGGGCCAGATGTGGCGCTGACTAAGCGGGCTCCAGCCCGCTGCAAGACGCGCTGTGCAGGAAGGCCCACAGCCGCCCAGGCGCTGCGACGCCAGCCAGAGCTAAAACACATGGGCGCCAGATAAGCTGATGATGATAAAACGCCACGCCAGCGCCTGGAAAGAAACGCCGCCCAAAAGAAAACCTAGGGGGCCTGCACAGGTGATGCAAGCGTCAGCCGCAAGTTCAACTTCGGTGACCCACCCTGAACCTCCTCCACTTCACAAAGCGCGCCACCCGCCGACCAGATGGCAACAAAGTGCTCCAGCTTAGCCGCCTTGAGCTGTGCGGTGAGAAGCTGTGTGGGCAGAGCCGACAGGGTTTCAGGGGTTAGCGTGGCGGCAGTGAAACGCAGCTGCATCACCCTGCGCAGCTCGCTGACCACCTCCCGAACCACATTTTTTTTTTGAGGAATCATCCTTACAAGGTTGAACAGGGGCAGACGCGCTGCCCCCCTGCTGCCTGAAAGCAGCCTGGTCCCCGAGACCAGAACCCTGACAGGGCAAGAAGAGAAGAAAAGAGAAGAAAACAGAAAGCAAACACCTCGAAAACCGCCACCAACCACCCCCATCCATCCCACCACACCCCACCCCGACCCGGCAGACAGAGCAGGAGGCTGGCCCCCCCGCCCCCCGGGAGGGGTTGCACAAAAACACCGCCGGACCTAACCCAAGCACCAACCTACACCACAGCCTAACCGCAAGAACCACCACCACCGCGCGCCAGAAAAGAAAACACCAGCGCTACGCACTCGCCCCGCCCAAACCCACCCCACCCCCACAAGTCGGTTGCTTAAGCAACACCCCAGGAGAACCGGCAGAGGAGACACAAGCAGAAAACTAAGCGGGCTGGATGTGGCGCTGACTAAGCGGGCTCCAGTCCGCTGCAAGACGCGCTGTGCAGGAAGTCCCACAGCCGCCCAGGCGCTGCGACGCCAGCCAGAGCTAAAACACATGGGCGCCAGATAAGCTGATGACGATAATACGCCACGCCAGCGCCTGGAACGAACCGCCGCCCAAAAGGAAACCTAGGGGGCCTGCACAGGTGATGCAAGCGTCAGCCGCAAGTTCAACTTCGGTGACCCACCCTGAACCTCCTCCACTTCACACAGCGCGCCACCCGCCGTCCAGATGGCAACAAAGTGCTCCAGCTTAGCCGCCTTGAGCTGTGCGGTGAGAAGCTGAGTGGGCAGAGCCGACAGGGTTTCAGGGGTTAGCGTGGCGGCAGTGAAGCGCAGCCGCATCACCCTGCGCAGCTCGCTGACTACCTCCCGAACCACATGCTCCGACGTCTGCTTAGCAGGCTCGCGGGACCAGTACGCACACCAGACGGCGTACAAGAAGGTGGCCCGCAAAGTGCTCCACAGCAGCGCGCCCGCCCCCCGCGGGCCTGAGGCCCACATACCCATGCGGTCCCCCAGCATGAAGCCCGCGTCCGTCACTGGCGGCGCCGCTGCCTGGGGCGCAACGCAGGCCCACAGCTGCTGCAGCCACGTCCTCGCCTGCGCATAAGCTGGACACTCCAGGAAGATGTGCGTCAGGCTGGCCCACGCCCGCGGGCCAGGTGGCCCGCAGGCGGGGTGAGGACAGTGCGCCCCCAACCCCCCGCACCCCGTGGTCACCCGTGGCCGAATGCCCTTGCCCGCCCTGTACAGCCCGCAAGGCAGGTAAGCATGTTGCAGCCTGTACACAAGTACCTTAGCCCCCCGACTGGCGTGGCTGTCCCACAGCCTCCGCCACGTACCCCGCAGAAGGGACGCATCCGGGGGTGGCATGCGAGGGTCGCCCTCCACTGCCGCTGCTGCTGCCGCCGCCGCCATGGCAGGCCCTGTGCTAGGCCCCGCCCCGCCCGCCGCCTGCTCCTGCAGCCGCGCGGACCGCCGCGGCCCCTCACCTGACTGCTGGGACGGGGACGCATACGACTGCAGTTCTCTCGCCGGCGTGTTCTGCAGCCCGGCTGCCGCAGAGGTGCGGTGGAGCCAGGGGTCCAGAGCCACCGGGTTATTGTGGAAATGCTGCGCCGCCGTGGTGGTCAGCTGCGCCGCTGCACGCTGCCACTCCGCCTCCCGCTCCACCAGCCGCGACTGTGCCGCCGGCTGTGTCCCCGAAGCCCCCGCCTGCTGTGCTGGCGCCGGGCACGGCATGGCTGCAGGGCGTGCCGGAGCCGGAGGTGCGGCCGGGTTAGCCGCGGTGATGGCCCGCCGCACGTCCCGCACCGTGTAGTCCGCCAAGCTGACACCCGCAATCCGGCAGTGCTCCGGGTGCACCACCACCCCAGCCTCCGGCGCCAGGAAGTACGGCGCCCGAGGCCACGCCCCCGCCCGTTCCCCTGGTGATGCTGCATCGTACGCCGCCCGCTCTTCAAAGGTCCACAGGTGCCGCGGCTTGCGGTGCTGCAGCACACAGGCAGGCTGCCATGCCCCATCCACCGCCGGGGGCAGCACGCCAGGCCCAGGCTCCAAGAGCCGCCCCGTGTAATGGACGTAGGACACAGCCCCCGCAGCGTTAGCCACCCACAGCTGGTCCAGGCTAACCCGCCACTGTGGCGGCGCCGCTGGCGGCTGAGTGGCTGGCTGCGGCGGATGCTGTTCCACACCCGCGCTCCGCACGTGGCCGACCGCGGCCGCCAGCCGGGCAGGCAGCCCCGCTGGCGCCGGCGCGTCGCTGTACACCCACGCCCACGTGGTGGCGGAGTCTGGGTGCACATGGGTAAGCAGCGCCCGGGTGAGCATCTTCCAGGGTTGCCGGCCTGGCTGGGCAAGGAGGGCGAAAGTCTTAGCTTGCAGGGCAGACAGGAACGCAGGCAGGTCGACGTGGTTGACACCCCCGTCCTTGTACGGCAGACATGCCGTTTCCCGCTTTGGCAGCAGGAGCGGGTTCCCGTGCGACACCAGGCTGGCGTCCTCAGCGTGCATGGAGCGCGCAGCAAAGTGGTCCACCAGGTCGGTGAGTTCCTTCAGCTGCGCAGGCGACGGGTTGAGGAAGCTGAAGTGGTAGGCCAGCTTCGCCGCCAGCACCTGCTTCGCAATGTGCACACGGCCAACGAGAGTCAGAGACAGGGCAGCCCACAGACGCGCCACAAACGCCATGCCGCGAGCCCGCCGGGTATACAAGTCAGCTGCAGCCGCATCCGAGTCCCATGACAGGGGCACACCCAGGTGCGTCACGGCGCCAGTGGTAAACGGCACCCCCGTGTGTGGGCAAGGGCCCGTCAGGTGCGCAAACCTGCCAAGGCCCATGGCCTTGCTCTTGTCCGGATGGACACGGGCGTTGGACGCGCGGCAGAACAGCTGTACTGCCGCCATCAGGACCGGCCCGTCCACCGCCGGGTCGCGCGCCGTGAGGGTCGTGTCATCAGCGTGGTGGGCAGCAGGTGGCGCCTGCTCGCCGCTGGGTAACAGGGGCGTGCGCAGTGCCCCTTGCTCCACCTGCCGCCGCAGAAAGGACGTCAGTGGCTGCATCTGGATGACCCACAGGGGTGGTGAGGCGGTGCTGCCCTGCGGCAAGCCGTTCAGCACTGGGAAGGCGTCAGAGAGCATCCCGTTCACACACACGCGGGCAGAGCCGTTGGCAGTGAGCAGGCGGATCCAGCGCAGCATGCGCGGCCCAAACCCAAGTCCCTCCGCGGACGCATACAGCCACTGCCGGTGCACCCGGTCATACGCCTTTTCAATGTCCAAGAAGTACAGCGCACCACCCTGCCGTGGCGTGCCGTCCGCGCCCACGTCCAGGCGCATCCATTCGATCAGGCCTTGGAGGTACAGCGCGTTGTCTCCAATCCAGCGGCCGGTGATGAACGCGGTTTGCAGCTCATCCACAACTGCATCCAGGGCGGGCTGCAGGCGGGCGCTGACGGCCTTGGACACCATCTTGAAGTCGCAGTTGAGCAGCGTGATGGGCCGGTAGGACGCCAGCTCGGCGCGGTCCAGGCTTTTGCCCTTGTAGATGAGGGTGATGATGCCCTCCCTCCAGGAGGCGGGCAGCGCCGCCGCCATTTCACCGCCATCGTGGGCGTCTGCGGCGGCAGCAAAGGCAGCGGCAGCAGCAGCACACAAGCGCGGACCCAGCAGCGCCCAGAAAACCTTGTACACCTCGTACGGGACCCCGTCCGACCCAGGCGCTTTACCATTGGCGGAGCCAGCCAGCGCTGCCATCAGCTCGGCATCACTGAGGGCGCCGTCACCGGACCCCTCTGCGGCGGCCTGCAGATCCGCCGGAACCTTGCGGTCGATGGCCGCCAGAAGCTGTTGCTGCGACGCCGTACAGACCGGCTGCACACGGAACAGGCCGGTGGGGCTGGTGCTGCTGTACATGGCTGCGGCGGCTGCGGAGACAGTGTTGCGCGTGCCCGGCCCCGTGAGCGCCACAGGCGCCGGTTGCCCCGGCACCTTCAAGTGTGTGATGGGCTCCTGTGCGCCGGCTGCTGGCTCGTCAGCCTGCCGATGGAACCAGCGAGTGCCCCGCTCCCCATGCTCCTCCATCAGTGCAGCGCGGGCATTGTGGCTGGCCGCTGCGGCAGCTGCCCGCTCCTCCCGCACCGCCAAGTTGGCCATGGCCGCAGCCTGACGCTGCGCGGCGCTGGCACCCGGCCGGTCGGCCAGGGCAGCGGCCGCGTCTGCGGCCAGCACCACGCCATGCAGCCCGTCCCGGGTCTGGCGTGCATGCCGACGGTGGATGCTGGTGGCGGCCTCCCGCAAGAAGAACTTGTCCGCCTCCCATTGCGTGCAAGCGCCATCACCTGTACTGGTCACGGGATTTGCGGCAACGTGCGCCTCCAAGCGCTGCTTGAGCTCCAAACGCAGCGAGGGGTGAAACAGCAGGTACGTGGGGAAGCGCCACTGCTCCCGGTGCGCATGTGGCAGGTCGGGCAAGGACAGGGTGAGCAGCACACCGTTGTGGTCCCCAGGCGCCCCATACGTGCGTGCGACATCCACCACCCACGGCGCCGCGGTGGCACTGACATACCACCGATCCAGGCGTGCGGGAGAGGCCGGCTTGGGCGTGGCCGGATGCGTGTAGCCCTTGGCGCCGCCACGCTTGCTCGCCCAAGGGTCCACCAGACTGAACTGGGCGAGGAGGCTGGCAAGTTGCGGGGCACCACACGGCCCGCCGCATCCGTTGACGGCGGCTGCAGTACGCAGCCTGGAAGGGACAGCCGACTCCGCGCCAGGACAGCCGTCCCACAGGAGTGGGGCGACGCTGCCGGGCTGGCAGCAAGGCAGTGGCGCCACGGAAGGCACGCCCCCTGCGCGGCACGAAGGCAAGACTCCAGCGCCGTCGTGTCAGTAGCGTGGGTCTCCTGCACCATCGCCACATCCGCCCCAACTTGCTGCAGGTGCGAGACCAGCGCCCGCGCCTTGAACGGCGAGCCCAGGCCGTTGACATTCACTGTCAGCAGCCGAAGGTTCGCCGCTCCCACTGGTGGCCGCATTATGAGCCCCCGCCGGCCACGGCAGCGCCGTGGCGGTGGCGGTTGCTGTTGCTGCTGTGGTGTTTGCCGCGGCGGCCGCCACCCTGGCTGGGGGGCGCGCCGCCGCTGCTGGTGCTCATGCTAGCGGCACCTGAGCTGGCGCCGCCGGGGTGCAACGGAGCGCTGCCCAGGCTCATGAGGCTGGAGGTACTGCGGCTGCGGTGCTGGCGTTGCCGGCGGCTGGGCCCCCTGGCCCCGCCGGGGTCCGCCAGCCCACGCTTAGCGGACCGCAGGGTGCGGGCGTCTAGGAGCACGTAGTCCATGTAGGCCGTCTGCACCTGCTGCGCGGCGTCATCCAGCTGCTCCGTCATGTCGAAAGGCAGGGGCGTGTCTGCAGACTGGGCTGAGTATAGGCGCCACCAGCCAGTGAACTCGTCGCGCAGCTGTGCCAGGACGGCGGTACGGCCGGCTGGCACGCGGCAGACGGCCCAGTCCGGTACGGTGGCGCCCTGGTCACGGAGGTAGGCGAGGAGGCGGCCACCAAGCGCGTCGTGGCCCAGCTGCGCCCACTCATGCCCCTGCACATCTGCGCAGCGGTTCTGGTGCGTCACGAGGTCAGAGCCGATGGCAACACACGTGTCCCGGGTCAGGCAAACGGCCCCGTACTCCGCCTCACTGCCCGCACCCCCACCAGCGCGCCCAACCTTGTCGGCCGAAACCCCCAGGCCCCTGCCCCTGCCCTTACCACCACCCGCCGGTTGTGACGTCTGCAGTGGCGGCCGCGCCTGGGGCGGCGGCTGGGGCACTGCCCGCCCCGCTCCTCCACCCTGACGCCCCAACCCGCTGCCCCCACCAGCCTGCTGTCCCCCTGCCGGCCGTCCAGTGGGCACGTGCGGCGGCGAGCTAGCACCGTCCTGCGGGGGAGGCAGCCCGCCGCCCAAGCGCCCTGCCCTCTGCTGCGGGAGCTGGGCGGGGCCACCGCGCCCTTTTGAGCGGGGCTGTTGCAGTGGCGGCGGCGGCGGTGCGTGCGTGGCTGGTTGCACCCGTCGCCCCCGCCCGGACGCCGCCGTGGCAGCGCCATCGCCTGCCCCGTCCTGGCCCCCTAGCGTGGCCAGGACCTCAAACCGGGAGCCGGTCCGGGGCCTGGGCGGCTGCACCTGGCGCTGCGGCTCCTGCTGCTGCTGTTGCTGTAACCGCCGTTGCTGCTGGAGATGGAGATCCGCCATGTAGGCCAAGTACCGCTGCATCACAGCGGTCTGCTCCTGATCCTGCCTGGCGGCTGCCCGCTGATCAAAGGGTGGCTGTGACGCGGGAGCCCCACTGTGCTGCTGCTGCACGCCAGCCGACCCAGCATCGGCAGTACGACGCCTGACCGCCGGTGGCCCCCCCACGCCTGCCGAACGCTGCCCCCCGCTAAGCCCTCCCGCTGCCACCCGCTGCTGTGAAGAGGGCTGCTGCTGTCGCTCGGCCCTCAGGGGAGCCGCAGCAGCACGGGTGCTTGCCCCCGCCACCAGGTGTGGCAGCGAGGGCGAGGCCACGGCGGGTGGTCTGCTGGCGCCACCAGCGGCAGCCGCTGCGTCACCCAAACCCGCCGCCTCCTGCATCTGCACGTCCCCCACGTGGTCAACTATGTCAACACGTTGCCCACGCCGTGACGCCGCCGCGCCAGGGCCACCGCCCGCCCCGTCCTGCCCCCCCAGCGTGGCCAGGACCACAACCTGGGAGCCGGTCCGGGGCCAGGGCGACTGCCCCTGGTGCTGCAGCTCCTGCTGCTGCTGTTGCTGTAACCGCCGTTGCCGCTGGAGATTGAGGTCCGCCAGCTCGGCCAAGTACCGCTGCATCGCAGCGGTCTGCTCCTGATCCTGCCCGGCGGCTGCCTGCTGATCCAAGGCCGGCCGTGGCGCGGGGGTGCCACTGTGCTGCTGCTGCACGCCAGCCGGCCCAGCACCGGCAGGGCGAGCCCTGGCCGCCGGCGGCCCCCCCACGCCTGCCGCCGGCTGGACCCCGCCAAGCCCTCTCGCTGTCACCCGCTGCTGCGAAGAGGGCTGCTGCTGCAGTGCGGCCCGCAGGGCAGCCGCAGTAGCACGGTTGCGTTCCCCCGCCACCAGAACTGGCAGCGGGGGCGGGGCCCCGCTGTGTGGCCCGCTGGCGCCACCAGCTGCAGCCGCCACGTCACCCAAACCCACCGCCTCCTGCATCTGCACGTCCCCCACGTGGTCAACAATGTCCGCTGCGGTCGCCATGGCAGCCGCGGGCCTCGCCACACCCAAGGTGTTGCCACCCAGGTCGGCGACCCCAGCTGCAGCCGGAGCAGGGCTGCCTGCCGCAGCTGTCGTGGCCGCCCCAGCCGCCTGGGGGGCGCCACGGACCTCCACCTGCATGGGCTCCTCACCGGGCATCTCAAACTTGGCACAGTGCAGGTGAGAGAGCTGCGGGTCCCAGACTGGGCCCCGCACACAGGCAAAGATGTGGTTGGTGATGCCCTGGCCTGCGGGGGCCTGGGGCTCCCCCTTGGGGCCCACCGATTTGGCGCACTGCTCTGAGACCACATAAGCACACGCCAGGTTAGAGGGGTCCGAGGTGGTGGGATAGCCACCCGCCTGCAGCACCAAATCGGTGCGACCGCGGAAAGCCCCCCACACAGGGCCCCCTACCATCTTGACCGTGACGGTGTAGGTGCCCGGAATGATGGGCCGGGTGTCCACTGGCACGTGAACCGTGAGGACAGCCTGACCGCGCTGGAGCGGTACCGCCAGCGGTGACTTGCGCATGAGCTCCGCTGTGAAGGCTGCTTTGCTGGCGCTGGTCGCGCGCCGGCTGAAGGCCAGCCCCGCAAACGTGCGGGAGGGGCGGCCTGTGCTGTGCAGAGAGTGGCCCTGCAAGAGCTGCGGCTGGTTGCCCTGCCTGCACATGGTGTCCAGCACTGACAGGGCAGCACTGGTCACTTCCCGGACGCCAGCTGAGGACAGCTGCTCGCCCTCTGGGAGCCCCGTGGTGGCACCCACCAGAAGGACTGGGTAGGTAGGCAGGCTGGGGCCCTGAGGCTGCGTCGTCAGGTCCTGCACGCCGTGCGCCAGGCTATGCGTGGACAGGGCAAGGTGGAGCTGCAGCCCGGGGCTGAAGAACGGGCTGGCAGTGTTGCCCCCACCTGCAGGGGTGCTGTCCGCTGCCAAGTCCGGCAGTGGGCGGCGACGCCCAAACGCAGGCCCCCCACACGGCACGGCGTGTGCTGCTGTGGCCGCGCCGTGTGCGGGTGTGCTGTATGGCTGGTGTTGGCCCCTGGTGTCTTGGCTGCGCTGAGACACCAGGCGGAACCGACCAGGATCACCCAGCAACTGCATAGCTGCCCAAGATCAGCACTCACAGGGCATCACAGCAGGGCGGGCGCCAGGCAACCAGGCGCCAGGCAACAAGGGCACGAAGACGAGCCACACCCCGAAAAAACAGCCAAGTGCTGCAGGGCTCCCCCGACCGCCACACCCAAGGCACCCTGCTGCACGCGCGGATGCAAATGACCAACCACAAAGGTTGATACGCCGCCTGCTCCAAGCTGGTGAAGTGTGGTGCTCGCCGAGATGTTAAAATGCCGACAAGCAAAATGTCGCCAACTCCACGGCGACGCTCCTGAACCGCCAGAATCCTATTCCATAGCGATGTCGAGTTCCAAAGCACAAGCCGGCATAGGCTGAAAGGCGCTGGAGAGGGAGTGTCGCGCTACAGCTGCAAAGTGGACTGACGAAAAACGAGCAAGCCCACAAATGCAGACTGCTTCACAGTGGTTCGTAGGCCTTAAGAAGCCTAAAACAAAAGGAAGCAAGTCAAACAGCACGAGAGAAATGACATCGACTGCTTCAAAGCTGTGCAGAAGGAAAGGAGGATGCAAGAAAAGCAAGAGAAGAGAGAAAAGTAAAGTAAAGTAAAGTAAAGTAAAGTAAAGTAAAGTAAAGTAAAGTAAAGTAAAGTAAAGTAAAGTGCTCTCACATGCTCTGACGTCTGCTTAGCAGGCTCGCGGGACCAGTACGCACACCAGACAGCGTACAAGAAGGTGGCCCGCAAAGTGCTCCACAGCAGCGCGCCCGCCCCCCGCGGGCCTGAGGAGGATGCAAGAAAAGCAAGAGAAGAGAGAAAAGTAAAGTAAAGTAAAGTAAAGTAAAGTAAAGTAAAGTAAAGTAAAGTAAAGTAAAGTAAAGTGCTCTCACATGCTCTGACGTCTGCTTAGCAGGCTCGCGGGACCAGTACGCACACCAGACAGCGTACAAGAAGGTGGCCCGCAAAGTGCTCCACAGCAGCGCGCCCGCCCCCCGCGGGCCTGAGGCCCACATACCCATGCGGTCCCCCAGCATGAAGCCCGCGTCCGTCACTGGCGGCGCCGCTGCCTGGGGCGCAACGCAGGCCCACAGCTGCTGCAGCCACGTCCTCGCCTGCGCATAAGCTGGACACTCCAGGAAGATGTGCGTTAGGCTGGCCCACGCCCGCGGGCCAGGTGGCCCGCAGGCGGGGTGAGGACAGTGCGCCCCCAACCCCCCGCACCCCGTGGTCACCCGTGGCCGAATGCCCTTGCCCGCCCTGTACAGCCCGCAAGGCAGGTAAGCATGTTGCAGCCGGTACACCAGCACCTTTGCCCCCCGACTGGCGTGGCTGTCCCACAGCCTCCGCCACGTACCCCGCAGAAGGGACGCATCCGGGGGCGGCATGCGAGGGTCGCCCTCCACCGCCGCCGCTGCTGCCGCCGCCGCCGTGGCAGGCCCAGTGCTAGGTCCCGCCCCGCCCGCCGCCTGCTCCTGCAGCCGCGCGGACCGCCGCGGCCCCTCACCCGACTGCTGGGACGGGGACGCATACGACTGCAGTTCTCTCGCCGGCGTGTTCTGCAGCCCGGCTGCCGCGGAGGTGCGGTGGAGCCAGGGGTCCAGAGCCACCGGGTTATTGTGGAAGTGCTGCGCCGCCGTGGTGGTCAGCTGCGCCGCTGCACGCTGCCACTCCGCCTCCCGCTCCGCCAGCCGCGACTGTGCCGCCGGCTGGGTCCCCGACCCCCCCGCCTGCTGAGCTGGCGCCGGGCAAGGCATGGCTGCGGGGCGGGCCGGAGCCGGAGGTGCGGCCGGGTTAGCCGCGGTGATGGCCCGCCGCACGTCCCGCACCGTGTAGTCCGCCAAGCTGACACCCGCAATCCGGCAGTGCTCCGGGTGTACCACCACCCCAGCCTCCGGCGCCAGGAAGTACGGCGCCCGAGGCCACGCCCCCGCCCGTTCCCCTGGTGATGCTGCATCGTACGCCGCCCGCTCTTCAAAGGTCCACAGGTGCCGCGGCTTGCGATGCTGCAGCACACAGGCAGGCTGCCACGCCCCATCCACCGCCGGGGGCAGCACGCCAGGCCCAGGCTCCAAGAGCCGCCCCGTGTAGTGGACGTAGGACACAGCCCCCGCAGCGTTAGCCACCCACAGCTGGTCCAGGCTAACCCGCCACTGTGGCGGCGCCGCTGGCGGCTGAGTGGCTGGCTGCGGCGGATGCTGTTCCACGCCCGCGCTCCGCACGTGGCCGACCGCGGCCGCCAGCCGGGCAGGCAGCCCCGCTGGCGCCGGCGCGTCGCTGTACACCCACGCCCACGTGGTGGCGGAGTCCGGGCGCACATGGGTAAGCAGCGCCCGGGTGAGCGTCTTCCAGGGTTGCCGGCCTGGCTGGGCAAGGAGGGCGAAAGTCTTAGCTTGCAGGGCAGACAGGAACGCAGGCAGGTCGACGTGGTTGACACCCCCATCCTTGTACGGCAGACAGGCCGTTTCCCGCTTTGGCAGCAGGAGCGGGTTCCCGTGCGACACCAGGCTGGCGTCCTCAGCGTGCATGGAGCGCGCAGCAAAGTGGTCCACCAGGTCGGTGAGTTCCTTCAGCTGCGCAGGCGACGGGTTGAGGAAGCTGAAGTGGTAGGCCAGCTTCGCCGCCAGCACCTGCTTCGCAATGTGCACACGGCCAACGAGGGTCAGAGACAGGGCAGCCCACAGACGCGCCACAAACGCCATGCCGCGAGCCCGCCGGGTGTACAAGTCAGCTGCAGCCGCATCAGAGTCCCACGACAGGGGCACACCCAGGTGCGTCACGGCGCCAGTGGTAAACGGCACCCCCGTGTGTGGGCAAGGGCCCGTCAGGTGCGCAAACCTGCCAAGGCCCATGGCCTTGCTCTTGTCCGGATGGACACGGGCATTGGACGCGCGGCAGAACAGCTGTACTGCCGCCATCAGGACCGGCCCGTCCACCGCCGGGTCGCGCGCCGTGAGGGTCGTGTCGTCAGCGTGGTGGGCAGCAGGTGGCGCCTGCTCGCCGCTGGGTAACAGGGGCGTGCGCAGTGCCCCTTGCTCCACCTGCCGCCGCAGAAAGGACGTCAGTGGCTGCATCTGGATGACCCACAGGGGTGGTGAGGCGGTGCTGCCCTGCGGCAAGCCGTTCAGCACTGGGAAGGCGTCAGAGAGCATCCCGTTCACACACACGCGGGCAGAGCCGTTGGCAGTGAGCAGGCGGATCCAGCGCAGCATGCGCGGCCCAAACCCAAGTCCCTCCGCGGACGCATACAGCCACTGCCGGTGCACCCGGTCATACGCCTTTTCAATGTCCAAGAAGTACAGCGCACCACCCTGCCGTGGCGCGCCGTCCGCGCCCACGTCCAGGCGCATCCATTCGATCAGGCCTTGGAGGTACAGCGCGTTGTCTCCAATCCAGCGGCCGGTGATGAACGCGGTCTGCAGCTCATCCACAACTGCATCCAGGGCGGGCAGGCTGCTCCTGCCTAGCAGCTGCCCGCTGATCAAAGGGCGGCTGCGGCGTGGGAGCCTTACTTGGCTGCTGCTGCGCGCCAGCCGGCCCGGCATCGGCAGTGTGACGCCTGGCCGCCAGCGGCCCCCCCACACCTGCCGACGGCTGCCCCCCGCTAAGCCCTCCCGCTGCCACCCGCTGCTGTGGAGAGGGCTGCTGCTGCCGCTCGGCCCTCAGGGGAGCTGCAGCAGCACGGGTGCTTCCCCCCGCCACCAGAGCAGGCAGCGAGGGCGAGGCCATGGCGGGTGGTCCGCTGGCGCCACCAGCGGCAGCCGCTGCGTCACCCAAACCCGCCGCCTCCTGCATCTGCACGTCCCCCACGTGGTCAACTATGTCAACACGTTGCCCACGCCGTGACGCCGCCGTGCTAGCGCCACCGCCCGCCCCGTCCTGCCCCCCCCGCGTGGCCAGGACCCCAACCTGGGAGCCGGTCCGGGCCCTGGGCGACTGCCCCTGGCGCTGCAGCTCCTGCTGCTGCTGTTGCTGTAACCGCCGTTGCTGCTGGAGATTGAGTTCCGCCAAATCGGCCAAGTACCGCTGCATCACAGCGGTCTGCTCCTGATCCTGCCCGGCGGCGGCCCGCTGATCCAAGGGCGGCCGTGGCGCGTGAGCGCCACTGTGCTGCTGCTGCGCGTCAGCCGGCCCAGCACCGGCAGGGCGAGGCCTGGCCGCCGGCAGCCCCCCCACGCCTGCCGCCGGCTGGACCCCGCTAAACCCTCCCGCTGTCACCCGCTGCTGCGAAGAGGGCTGCTGCTGCAGCGCGGCCCGCAGGGCAGCCGCAGCAGCACGGTTGCTTCCCCCCGCCACCAGAACTGGCAGCGGGGGCGGGGCCCCGCTGTGTGGCCCGCTGGCGCCACCAGCTGCAGCCGCCACATCACCCAAACCCGCCGCCTCCTGCATCTGCACGTCCCCCACGTGGTCAACGATGTCCGCTGCAGTCGCCATGGCAGCCGCGGGCCTCACCCGACCCAAGGTGTTGCCACCCAGGTCGGCGACCCCGGCTGCAGCCGGAGCAGGGCTGCCTGCCGCAGCTGTCGTGGCCGTCCCAGCCGCCTGGGGGGCGCCACGGACCTCCACCTGCATGGGCTCCTCACCGGGCATCTCAAACTTGGCACAGTGCAGGTGAGAGAGCTGCGGGTCCCAGATGGGGCCCCGCACACAGGCAAAGATGTGGTTGGTGATGCCCTGGCCTGCGGGGGCCTGGGGCTCCCCCTTGGGGCCCACCGATTTGGCGCACTGCTCTGAGACCACATAAGCACACGCCAGGTTAGAGGGGTCCGAGGTGGTGGGATAGCCACCCGCCTGCAGCACCAAATCGGTGCGACCGCGGAAAGCCCCCCACACAGGGCCCCCTACCATCTTGACCGTGACGGTGTAGGTGCCCGGAATGATGGGCCGGGTGTCCACTGAGTATAGGCGCCACCAGCCAGTGAACTCGTCGTGCTGAGTATAGGCGCCACCAGCCAGTGAACTCGTCGTGCAGCTGTGCTAGGACGGCGGTACGGCCGGCCGGCACGCGGCAGACGGCCCAGTCCGGTACGGTGGCGCCCTGGTCACGGAGGTAGGCGAGGAGGCGGCCACCAAGCGCATCGCGGCCAAGCTGCGTCCACTCATACCCCTGCACATCTGCGCAGCGGTTCTGGTGCGTCACGAGGTCAGAGCCGATGGCAACACACGTGTCACGATTCAGGCAAACGGCCCCGTACTCCGCCTCACTGCCCGCACCCCCACCAGCGCGCCCAGCCGTGTCGGCCGAAACCCCAGCCGGCGCGCCCAGGCCCCTTCCCCTGTCCTTACCACCACCCGCCGGTTGTGACGTCTGCAGTGGCGGCCCCGCCTGGGGCGGTGGCTGGGGCACTGCCCGCCCCGCTCCTCCACCCTGGCGCCCCGACCCGCTGCCCCCACCAGCCTGCTGTCCCCCGGCCGGCCGCCCAGTGGGCACGTGCGGCGGCGAGCTATCACCGTCCTGCGGGGGAGGCAGCCCGCCGCCCAAGCGCCCTGCCCTCTGCTGCGGGAGCTGGGCGGGGCCACAGCGCCCTTTGGAGCTGGGCTGTTGCTGCGGCGGCGGCGGCGGTGCGTGCGCGGCTGGTTGCACCCGTCGCCCACGCCCGGACGCCGCCGTGGCCGCGCCATCACCCGCCCCGTCCTGTCCCCCCAGCGTGGCCAGGACCCCAAACCGGGAGCCGGTCCGGGGCCTGGGCGGCTGCACCTGGCGCTGCTGCTCCTGCTGCTGCTGTTGCTGTACCCGCCGTTGCTGCTGGAGATGGAGGTCCGCCATGTAGGCCAAGTACCGCTGCATCGCAGCTGCCAGCTGCTTATCCTGCCTGGCGGCTGCCCGCTGATCAAAGGGCGGCTGTGCCGCGGGAGCCCCACTGGGCTGCTGCTGCTTGCCAGCCGGCCCAGCATCGGCAGTGCGACGCCTGGCCGCCGGCGGCCCCCCAACGCCTGCCGACGGCTGCCCCCCGCTAAGCCCTCCCGCTGCCACCCGCTGCTGTGAAGAGGGCTGCTGCTGCCGCTCGGCCCTCAGGGGAGCCGCAGCAGCACGGGTGCTTCCCCCCGCCACCAGAGCTGGCAGCGAGGGCGAGGCCACGGCGGGTGGTCCGCTGGCGCCACCAGCGGCAGCCGCTGCGTCACCCACACCCGCCGCCTCCTGCATCTGCACGTCCCCCACGTGGTCAACTATGTCAACACATTGCCCACGCCGTGACGCCGCCGCGCCAGGGCCACCGCCCGCCCCGTCCTGCCCCCCCCCGCGTGGCCAGGACCACAACCTGGGAGCCGGTCCGGGGCCTGGGCGACTGCCCCTGGCGCTGCAGTTCCTGCTGCTGCTGTTGCTGTAACCGCCGTTTCTGCTGGAGATTGAGGTCCGCCAGCTCGGCCAAGTACCGCCGCATCACAGCGGTCTGCTCCTTTTTTTTTTTTTGAGGAATCATCCTTACAAGGTTGAACAGGGGCAGACGCGCTGCCCCCCTGCTGCCTGAAAGCAGCCTGGTCCCTGAGACCAGAACCCTGACAGGGCAAGAAGAGAAGAAAAGAGAAGAAAACAGAAAGCAAACACCTTTTTTTTTTTTGAGGAATCATCCTTACAAGGTTGAACAGGGGCAGACGTGCTGCCCCCCTACTGCCGGAAAGCAGCCTGGTCCCCGAGACCAGAACCCTGACAGGGCAAGAAGAGAAGAAAAGAGAAGAAAACAGAAAGCAAACACCTCGAGACCGCCACCAACCACCCCCAACCATCCCACCCACCCCACCCCGACCCGGCAGACAGAGCAGGAGGCTGGCCCCCCCGCCCCCCGGGAGGGGTTGCACAAAAACACCGCCAGACCTAACCCAAGCACCAACCTACACCACAGCCTAACCGCAAGAACCACCACCACCGCGCGCCAGAAAAGAAAACACCAGCGCTACGCACTCGCCCCGCCCAAACCCACCCCACCCCCACAAGTCGGTTGCTTAAGCAACACCCCAGGAGAACCGGCAGAGGAGACACAAGCAGAAAACTAAACGGGCCAGATGTGGCGCTGACCTGATCCTGCCTGGCGGCTGCCCGCTGATCCAAGGGCGGCCGTGGCGCGGGAGTGCCACTGTGCTGCTGCTTCTTTTTTTGAGGGATCATCCTTGCTGCTGCACGCCAGCCGGCCCAGCACCGGCAGGGCGAGGCCTGGCCGCCGGCAGCCCCCCCACGCCTTCCGCCGGCTGGACCCCGCTAAGCCCTCCCGTTGCCACCCGCTGCTGCGAAGAGGGCTGCTGCTGCAGCGCGGCCCGCAGGGCAGCCGCAGCAGCACGGTTGCTACCCCCCGCCACCAGAACTGGCAGCAGGGGTGGGGCCCCGCTGAGTGGCCCACTGGCGCCACCAGCTGCAGCCGCCGCGTCACCCAAACCCGCGGCCTCCTGCATCTGCACGTCCCCTACGTGGTCAACGATGTCCGCTGCGGTCGCCATGGCAGCCGCGGGCCTCACCCCACCCAAGGTGTTGCCACCCAGGTCGGCGACCCCGGCTGCAGCCGGAGCAGGGCTGCCTGCCGCAGCTGTCGTGGCTGTCCCAGCCGCCTGGGGGGCGCCACGGACCTCCACCTGCATGGGCTCCTCACCGGGCATCTCAAACTTGGCACAGTGCAGGTGAGATAGCTGCGGGTCCCAGATGGGGCCCCGCACACAGGCAAAGATGTGGTTGGTGATGCCCTGGCCTGCGGGGGCCTGGGGCTCCCCCTTGGGGCCCACCGATTTTGCGCACTGCTCTGAGACCACATAAGCACACGCCAGGTTAGAGGGGTCCGAGGTGGTGGGATAGCCGCCCGCCTGCAGCACCAAATCGGTGCGACCGCGGAAAGCCCCCCACACAGGGCCCCCTACCATCTTGAACGTGACGGTGTAGGTGCCCAGAATGATGGGCCGGGTGTCCACTGGCACATGAACCGTGAGGACAGCCTGACCGCGCTGGAGCGGTACCGCCAGCGGCAACTTGCGCATGAGCTCCGCTGTGAAGGCTGCTTTGCTGGCGCTGGTTGCGCGCCGGCTGAAGGCCAGCCCCGCAAACGTGCGGGAGGGGCGGCCTGTGCTGTGCAGAGAGTGGCCCTGCAAGAGCTGCGGCTGGTTGCCCTGCCTGCACATGGTGTCCAGCACTGACAGGGCAGCACTGGTCACCTCCCGGACGCCGGCTGAGGACAGCTGCTCGCCCTCTGGGAGCCCCGTGGTGGCACCCACCAGAAGTACTGGGTAATAATAATAATAATATCTACGCAGGGCACAGGTGCCCGCGTGTCTTAAGGAGGAGTGAGACAAGCTCACCCCACCGTCGGAAAACTTGATTTCCCTACCCCGGCTCCCCTGCGCGGGGGCCGCCATTGGCGGTCCCCTGGGTGCGGCCTCCCGGGCGGCATCGGGTGTTGGCAATGCCCATCTCTCGCTCTAGCCGGTAGTACAGGTTTGCGGTGCCCCGGAGTGTGGTGACGCTATGCATGTGGAGACGTGTGCAGCAGGCCTTGGCTGCCTGCGGTTTGGCTCCCAGGTCTTTGAGGAGAGTTTCAAGGGTACGGGGGACAGTGCCACCGTGGCCCAGTGTAATAACGTGTTTAGCATCGTAGTGCACAGTCCACCCTGCAGCTCGCATGGCAGTGGCAAGGGCGGCGTGCTGTGCTTGTTTTTGAATGAGCTTCTCGCTGTGGTGCAGGTCAGAGGTGTATCCAACTTCAAGGATGTACACTGGGTAGGCCCCTTTGTTGGCTGGTGGGGATGTCATGAAGCGTTCTGCTTCGGACCGGGGAAGGTTCGGGATAAAGAGAATGTCAGGCCGCATCCTGTTGAGGTCTGCAGCGGGCACTTGCGGGCAGAGCCAGGACGGCGGCCGCATGCCCGCACAGTACTCAGGCAGTTCAGCTCGGGAGGTGGCATCCATTATCATGTAGCCACCACCGTTGTGACCATGGTGTAGGCATTCGGCAATCATCCGCACTGCAGTGTTGTGTTTGGCTATCCTAGCGCCAACGAGTTGGGGGTGCGCGCAGTGGCCGGCAAGGTGACCTGCGGTGCCACGCTCTGGGTCAGATCCGCGGCTGCGCTGGATGTGGGCACAGAGACCACATTTGTCGCTGTCTCGTAGTTTAAACAAAGCCAGCCGGGCCGGGCAGATGAGGCCTCCCTGACGAGCATTCTGTATGAACCGGCGTAGGCCGTGGCTGGCGTCCGAGTTCGTCATGTACGCATTACTGGCGCGTGGGTCAAGGCTGGGTGCTGCCTCGGCCCATTTCTCAGTGTACAGGGTTTTGTTGGCGTATCCACCACGGCAGCTGGGGGCCATTGCCCTGGTGAGGCCCCGGTTTAGGTCCGACATGTAGTGCGTGGCTGTGCTATCGTCGTCCCTGGTGACCGTGAAGGTCGGCCACCAGTGCCGGGCGTGCGGGTCGTTGTCGGCCGGTTCGGATACATCGGCGGTTTTTTCCTGGGTGGCGACGGCAGCCGCCCCTTTATCGGCTTCCTCGTTGCCGTGTAGCCCGGTGTGCGAGATCACTTTAATCAGAGCGGTGGGTGCGCCCCGGGCGTGGCGTGCATGGAGCAATGCCACGACTGAATCCAGGAGGTCCCGATGTTTACTCAGATGCAGTCGCCGAGGCTCGTTTATTGCTCGTTTGATTAGGTACAAGCTTGCAACAGAATCTGATGCAATAGTGAGCTTCTTATTTGCAAATTCTTTACCCTCGCCACCAAATTCTGCGAGGGCAGCACGAATTGCTGCCAATTCAGCTCTCGTAATAGTGTTAGTGCACCCAGCGCCATTTGGATTCACGTAGACAACGCGAGAATCGCTGAACCAGGCGCAGGCGCCGGCAACCTGGACTTCTTTGCCATTGTCAGTTTTGATTTTGCTTACCGAACCATCTGTCCAGACAGTGCCAATCACGTCGTGGGCCAGAGCATGGTGGGTCTGGAATCGCGCGTTAGGAAAGCGTCGTGCTTCGTCAGCCATGGCGTGTATCGTCTTTGGGTTAGCGTGCTGGTATTTGGCTTGCTTTAGAATGGAGTTTGGGAGGGCCGGGCAGGTTGGGGCCGTGGCCGTGTGTGTCCACGTGCGCGGGTCGCTGATGTGCGTGGGTGCGTTCGCCCCCCTTTTCAGTGTGTCCACGAGCCGTTTCAGGCGGGGGGCAAAGCACTGGAGTCCGGCGGGGTTCCCAACAATGACCAGTCGGAGCCCCTTCTGGCGTTCAGCCTGGGTGTTGGTGCCAAGTCCTGTGTCAAGGCCCGCGGTGCCCGCGGACCAGTTGGCCAGCTCGTGGCAAAGTGGGTGTTGAAGCCACTGCGTGTGGGGGAAAGTGGCCGCTTTGGGGAGCGCTAATACAGTAAGAGTTGGTTCCTGCGAGTCACGCATGGCCTCGGCGCATGCGAGGGCCCACATGAGCGCCTTCCGTGTATCGTGGGGGGTAGAGGGGGGGTGGGCATATTGCAAGCCGGTCCATGCGGTCTGGTAGGCATCGTGCAGTGCGCCAAAGGCCCCGTCAGCAGGGTCTCGTGTCCAGTATTCGTGGGCTGCAGTGGAGGAGTTTAGTGGGGACGCAAACATTTCCCGAATGTGTACTGCTTGTGTGACCCGCAGGCACTGGACGATGGCTGCTACTGTGCCTGCCGGCAGCGACACCTGGTGCATTGGCATGGCCTTGCGGTCCTGCTGCGCCGGGTCATAGCGGTAGCGCATGATGAGGGCAGCGACCGCTTCCTCAAAGGCGTTGGGCCGCTGGTTGCCGGTGTGCCTGAAGCGCTCCCACAGGGTAAGGAGGCGGGGGTAGGTGATGGTGCCCAGCCAGCGGCCACAGGGTTCATGGACGTGCGCCTCAGCTGGGTCACGGCGGGTGCCACCAGTGGTGGTAATTGTGTATGCTCCGGGGGCCACGATGTCCTTGTAGGGGTTGCACGGGCTTGTGGTGATGGTGGTGGTCGTGCGGATGTCACGCGCGCGGGATGCGGTATCCAGGGGCTCGGCGTCGTGGCGGCCTTGGCGCTGTCTGGCGGTAAGGTTCCGATCAGGTGCGGGGCGCACTGTTCGGGGCCGCGGGCCTTGGTTGGTACCGTTTGCTAGCCGGGTTTTGCACTCCTCCAGTAACTCCTCCCATTGTGGGCTGTGTTTTAGGTCCCGTTCGCGGTCCGTGCTCGGCGCCCACGTGACATGTCGCAGGAGTCTGGTCGTCCAGGACGAGAATAGGGGGGCCCCAGTGGGCTGCGGTGCTGCCGGCTCTGCAGCTTGGGCAGGCTCTTCAGGTGAGATTGCGTGGGCTTGGGTTTCAGCCGGAGGCTCAGCCTCGGTCTGCGCAGGTTGTGGGCCTGGGCGCGTCGCAAGAGGGTGCTTGTAACACCTGGCATTCTGGATAGTTGCGTAGCCCATGCGAACAAAAGCAGAGACAATGCCGGCCGGGCAAATGGACGGCTTCCACTGCACCTTCCAGTACTTCTCACGTGTCCCAGAGGTGTCCTCTCTGGCCTTGCGCTTCCGTGTCAGTTCTTTGTCCGTGACAGTTTGTTTATTTTCGCTGTGCAGGACCTGTGCCAGTTCCTGTCCATCATTGTCCAGGACGTAGGTGAGTTGAGTGTCACCGTTAGTGCGGTTGTCGGCGGGCCGTGGGACTAGATCGTGTGTGATCCTGGCGCGGGCCAGTCGCCAGCTGGGACCGGCCCCGTGGCCTCCCGCAGCTTGCGCTGCCAGGACGGTCAGGGGCGGCGTCGGGCTATCAGCGTCCATGGGGTCGTTGTGAGCGGCAGCCTGGTTGACTTCCATAGGCAATCCTGTGTTGTTCAGGTACTCGCTTATGGCGTTGGGTTCGGGGTTGGCGGCATTAGCCGTGAGGCGGGATGTGAGGGCGGGTGGTAGCCCACGGCGCTGTTGGCGTGGTTCGACAGCATGTGCAAGGGAGGGTGGGTCTTGTGGGTGTGGGTGGCAGATCCGCATGTGTCCTGTCATGTCTTTGGCGAGCGCTTGGAATACCGAGCATGCCGTTTCGTACCCCCGCGTGCCCACCGGCAGGCTCTCATCGCCGTTGGTGAGCCGCAGGGCATGGTTGATGGCGGCGCGGTCCCCGGTGAGCAAGTCCTCAGGGGTAGTGCGTGTAGTTTCTGCAATGCGTGCGCGTTGCGCTGCATGTTTTGTAACGCGCCGTGCTCGTGTTTGGTTCTGTGGTGGCCGGCGTGTTGTAGCCGGCTTGCGGGCTCTGGCCGGTGGCCGTAGGGAGGGTTGCGTTGCCCCATCAGCGGGGACTTCCGGAGCAGCAGCACCTTGTGCGCCGGGATGGGCCTGGGCCGCCCCTGCTGGAGAGGGGGGGGCTAGGTCGGCGGGGGCTTGCGTGGTGTTTGCTTGGGCGGGGGGCGCCTCCGGGAGGGGCTGCAGGTACCGGTCGAGGGGGTTGGCCATTCCAAGAGGGAGGGGGTCCGCCCTCATGGCTAAGGCCACGATTGCGGCCACGTCAGGCAGTGCACGCTGTGCGGTGGTCAGGGGGGCAGGGCTGCCGTGGGCTGGGGCGTTTTCCCCTGCACGTGCAGCCATACTGAGAGCAAGGCTAAGCCTGTTCAGGGCTACCTTGTGCTTGTGCCAGACCCGGCTCGCTCCCATGTGCTTCTCGAGGTCCGAGCTAGTAATCAGGTGTTTGCCTGTGTTGCGGTCCACCAGGTGGCTCAGTTCGAGCCTCAGGTCCGCAAGAGGGAGGACGTATTCAATGGGGAGAGGTTCAACGCCCCGGGCCTCGGCTTCTGCCTCAAGGGCAGCGGCAATGGACCAGGTAGGCGCAGTAAAGGCAGACCCATTTTGGTACAGTGTGACACCGTACTCTTTTGCCAGGGTCATCTGTTTCAGCGTCGTCAGGTGGTGTGACCTATGGGCTGGGAGAAGGTGGGCCTGTGTGGGGCCAGCTATGCTTGCCTGGCGCGGCAGAAGGGCTCGGGTTACTATCCCAAGACGGCCCGAGTCATTTAGGGCAAGGACCAGGGCCCGCTGGGCCACGCGCGCGTATTGCGGCAGGAGGGAGCCCAGGCCCAAGCCGTATTCGTCGGCGGGCAGGAGGGAGGTCCGGGTGGGGAAGCTGCGGGGGAGTCCGTAGCAGCGCTTTGCATAACCAGCCAGGGTAGTGTCGAGCGTTGTTATGTCCTGTTTTGTGAAGGGCATTGCTGCGAATCCATATGCAACTGTGGTGTGCACGCACTGTTGTATCATGCGCAGGCGTTGTGCCGGTGTCGCCAGGGATGTGGCAATGGCTGTGCCCTTGTCCTTCACAATCTCGGTGACCCTTGCGACATGTGCCGACCAGTCCAGCGAGAACGTGAGCTGCACTCCCAGGTACTTGTACGGCTGGGTCGGGGGGAAGTACGGGACAGGGGTCGTGCCAATCTTAATTGTGTTGGTCATGTTGCGGCGCATGGCGGCGAGGGTAGCTTTTCCTGTGGGCCCGTCAAGGTTGGGGTCCGAGCGAGATTTGTCGTGCCAGATGGCGGTGGTGGCACACTTGGTGTGATTGACACGCAGGCTCGCCCACTCGGCGTAAGATGCGATTTTGTCACATTGAACCTGCAGGTCGTCGAGCGAGTTGGTGAGCGCCGCCAGGTCGTCTGCGTACGCGGCGGCACTGCAATGGTATTGCAGGTTTTCGCTGGGGGTCAGGCAGCCGTAGTGGTAGCCCCGTCCGCCCGCATGGAGCCAGCGGACAAGAGGTTCCATGAACAGAATAAAGAGCACAGGTGAGAGTGTATCCCCTTGCACGGTGCCTCGCTCTATAGGAATGGCGGATGTGCTTCCGTGTTCGGTGCGGATGCGGGTGGTCGCGTGTGCATATAGGTTGCGGACTGCGCGGATCAGGTCCGTTGGCAGCCCAAGGTCAAACATTATTTGTAGTAATCGGTCCTGGTCGATTGTGTTAAACGCGGAGCTATAGTCCACGTATACCGCATAGACATCTTTTCCATACAGTGCGGCATCCTCAAGGGCATGTACCAAATTTAGGACCTGCCTTTCGGTGTTGCAGTAGGCACGGAAGCCTTCCTGCGCTTCACTGAATAGCTGGAGGGGGCCAGCCAGTTCGCCAATGCCCAAGGTAAGCATGGACGTGTACAGCTTGTAGCAGGTATTTGCGAGCGCAATGGGCCGTTTGTTTTTTATGTCCAGGGCGTCTCCAGGTTTGGGGAGTAGCACGGTCTCCGATGCGGCCCAGGTTTCAGGTATTTGTGACTTGACATACATGATTTGCAGGATACAGTGGAGGTTGCGCTTCATGCCCGATGGCAGGATACGGAGCAGTTCGTTTGGTATGCCGTCAGGGCCTGTCGCCTTGTTTCTGGAGAGGTGAGAAATGCACTGCTCAAAATTTGCCGTGTCTGCCATGCTGGGGAGCATGGAGTGTGTGTCAGGGTGCCGGTTGCGGTCCAGTGTGAATTGATCTGTTGCGTCGGCTTTCTCAAATGGGTAGCCGCGTGTGGCGTTGCTGGGTAGTCGGAAGTCCCCAGTGCGGGTGCCGCGTGGTGGGGCGGACAGCTTTCGGAAGTGGGTTTCGAGTATGGCGAGGATGCTGGTGGAGTCAGTCGTCACCTCCCCAGTTTCCGGGTTCCGGACCGCTGGGAGACCCCGTTCCATGTCTTCCTTCTGAAAGATTCTCTTGTGCCCCTGTGCAGGGCGCGTGGCCAGGGTATGTTGCAGCGCTGTGGCAGCGGCCTCTCGCTGGGCTTTGGCGCGGTCCGCCACTAGCTGGCGGTGCTCGGCCTGGCAGGCCTTTATTTCGTTCCGCAGCTTTGCTGCCGCATTGGCGGCGTCTACCTCAGGTAGGGCCTGGGGCCCTTGCGTGAGGTTTGTCAGTTGTGTCTTCAGGGCCACTTCCTTGTCCCATAGGGGCTTTAGCACCCGTGCGGTGGAGCGTGATGCGTGGTGTTTGCCAGTGAAGGGGGCTTTCCGGGTGCACTCTTCAAGGAGGCATGTTAGCCCGGTGTCCAGTGCGGAGGCAAGTTGTTCTGCAAGTTGGTTGATATCGGCCTTCTGGATGCTCGTGTCCTGCGCCAGGTCTCGGTGCATGACGCTGGCGGGGTAGCCTGTGGGGTCCATGCTGTGCCTCGTGAGTGCATGTTTAATTGATTGCGTTGCCTGCCTTGTTGCGGAATGCAGGTCGGCTGTTGCTTCCACCAAGGCTTCCTCAAGGCGGATAGCTGCGGCGGCCAGTTGCTTTTGTGTGACGGGCAGTGCGACCTCGGCCCATCGTTGTTGGGTCTGCTGCTGGGGGGCTGGGTTCCGGGCGCCGGCCTGCGGTGCCGGCCATAGCTGTAGGTCCGCGGCTAGTAACTCTGCGTGGACTGGTTTGTGGTCAAAGTTGCCTGCAACTGTACTGGTGTATTCACGCGCTTCTGTGCATGCAGCGCGCGTGGCAGGGCATAGGAGGATGTCATCGATGCGACTGTGGTATGGGGCCATGCCCGGGCGTGATTGTTCATATGACCATTCGGCAGTGGTAGTGGTGTCTCCGCGGATAGGGCGCAGGCCACTATCGGCAAGGAACCGCTGGTGGGCCCGGTCCGCCGTGTCGATGGGGCTGTCCCGCTCATGTGCTCGGGCGACGGCATTAAAGTCTCCCGCGGTGACTAGGTGGTGTCCGCACGCGTCCGCCCGGCCTACCACCTGCTGACAGTATGTGTAGATTGCCTTGCGGGTTTGCATGTCCTCTGGTGCGTAGATGCCCAGTACAGTGAGAGGCGTGCTCCCGGGGGTCTTAATTTGAACGTGTGACACATAGCCATGGAGTGTTGGTGGGGGCGTGTGGTGTGTGACACAGCCGAGGTCACTGTACCGGGCGGAGATGGCCACCGCTACACCAGCGCTACCGCGCGCTGTGGCCACGCGGGGAGTAGTGCTACAGTAGAGGCGGTATCCTTCATTTCGGAAGGCTCGCTTGATAGAGTCAGTCTTCCCTGTCAATTTTGTCTCGGTTAGGACAACTATGTCGGCTTTCCACTGGGCTAGGTTGCAGAGGGTGAAGCTGAGGTTGCCGGGTTGGCCGGTGGACAGAATTTCTGAGAGCAGTCCCCGTACATTGTGGGTCACGATGTGTAGGGTGGTGTTGCTGCTGGGGGGTCGCGTGTTTGTGTGTGCCTGGTTGGGTTCCATGTGGGCATGGTTGCGTGCAGTGGGCCGTACTAGCCAGTTAAGGATAGTTTGTTGGGTGCCTGTCGTGTTGAGTCGGGGTGCTATGCCAGCATTTGCATTGTGTGGCTGCGCGGGTGCGGTAGTGTGGGGTGCTGCATGCTGTGGCGCCCTGTGTGCTGCCCACAGCGGTGAGTTGTCTTGGGCATTTTGAGCTGGCTCTGGTGCCGGCCTTCCTGTGGCGGCGGGTCCTGTCTGCACGGGTCTGGTGGCCTCCATGTGGGGTGGCGGGCGTGGTGGCGGGACAATCTCACGGAGTTGCCCAAGTGCATCCTGAAGTGTTGCCGTGTCAGATGCACGCACCGCGTCAAGGCACCAGACCTCCCCATCGAGTGTGTTCCAAGTGTTGTCGTGTAAGACCGTGTTGTGGATAGGGCTGTTCAGGTACTGGGTAGGTAGGCAGGCTGGGGCCCTGAGGCTGCGTCGTCAGGTCCTGCACGCCGTGCGCCACGCTATGCGTGGACAGGGCAAGGTGGAGCTGCAGCCCGGGGCTGAAGAACGGGCTGGCAGCGGTGCCCCCACCTGCAGGGGTGCGGTCCGCTGCCAAGTCTGGCAGTGGGCGGCGATGCCCAAACGCAGGCCCCCCACACGGCACGGCATGTGCTGCTGCGGCCGCGCCGTGGGTGTGTGTGCTGCATGGCTGGTGTTGGCCCCTGGTGTCTTGGCTGCGCTGAGACACCAGGCGGAACCGACCAGGATCACCCAGCAACTGCATAGCTACCCAAGATCAGCACTCACAGGGCATCACAGCAGGGCGGGCGCCAGGCAGCCGGGCGCCAGGCAACAAGGGCACGGAGACGAGCCACACCCCAAAAAAACAGCCAAGTGCTGCAGGGCTCCCCCGACCGCCACACCCAAAGCACCCTGCTTGCACGCGCGGATGCAAATGACCAACCACAAAGGTTGATACGCCGCCTGCTCCAAGCTGGTGAAGTGTGGTGCTCGCCGAGATGTTAAAATGCCGACAAGCGAAATGTCGCCAACTCCACGGCGACGCTCCTGAACCGCCAGAATCCTATTCCATAGCAGTGTCGAGTTCCAAAGCACAAGCCGGCATAGGCTGAAGGGCGCTGGAGAGGGAGAGTCGCGCTACAGCTGCAAAGTGGACTGACGAAAAACGAGCACGCCCACAAATGCAAAATGCTTCACAGTGGTTCGTAGGTCTTAAGAAGCCTAAACAAAAGGAAGCAAGTCAAACAGCGCGAGAGAAATGACGTCGACTGTTTCAAAGCTGTGCAGAAGGAAAGGAGGATGCAAGAATAGCAAGAGAAGAGAGTAAAGTAAAGTAAAGTAAAGTAAAAGTAAGTACGCCAGCCGGCCCAGCACCGGCAGGGCGAGGCCTGGCCGCCGGCGGCCCCCCCACGCCTGCCGCCGGCTGGACCCCGCTAAGCCCTCCCGCTGTCACCCGCTGCTGCGACGAGGGCTGCTGCTTTTTTTTTTTGAAAGTCATCCTTACAAGGTTGCGGCGGTAGACGCACTACCACCCTACTGCCAAGGCAGCCTGGATCATATCACAGAACCTCGATAGGGCCAGAGATCAGAGAAGAGAAGAGAAGTTTGTTCCACCACACACCTACTGGAGACCTCAACAGCTAGGTGACACCACACACCTACTGGAGTTCTCAACAGCTAGGTGACAACTACAGCCACTGCCTAGACCACACAGATCATCTAGAGCTCTCCAGTTGACAGGCCCAGAGCTCCACTTGAATCTTGGATCTTGAACTTGAAAGCTCTCCAGTTGCAGGCCCAGAGCTCCAGCCTCGTACCCCAGAGACTCCCTGCACCACAGGGGGGGTCTACACACCACCAAGGTGTGGATGGGTTTTGGTAAACCAGGGCCCTTCCTGGTGGGGTGACCGGGATTCGAACCCAGGATCTCTTGAAGCCTTAACGAAATCGGCTTGAGTGTCTTAACCATTTAGAAGACCCCCCCCTGGTCCCCAGTCGCCTGCTGCAGCGCGGCCCGGCTAACCCGCCACTGTGGCGGTGCCGCTGGCGGCTGAGTGGCTGGCTGCGGTGGATGCTGCTGCCCTGCAAGCTAAGACTTTTGCCCTGCTTGCCCAGCCAGGCCGGCAACCCTGGAAGACGCTCACCCGGGCGCTGCTTACTCATGTGCGCCCGGACTCTGCCACCAGGTGGGCGTGGGTGTACAGCGACGCGCCGGCGCCAGCGGGGCTGCCTGCCCGGCTGGCGGCCGCGGTCGGCCACGTGCGGAGCGCGGGCGTGGAACAGCATCCGCCGCAGCCAGCCACTCAGCCGCCAGCGGCGCCGCCACAGTGGCGGGTTAGCCTGGACCAGCTGTGGGTGGCTAACGCTGCGGGGGCTGTGTCCTACGTCCACTACACGGGGCGGCTCTTGGAGCCTGGGCCTGGCGTGCTGCCCCCGGCGGTGGATGGGGCGTGGCAGCCTGCCTGTGTGCTGCAGCATCGCAAGCCGCGGCACCTGTGGACCTTTGAAGAGCGGGCGGCATACGATGCAGCATCACCAGGGGAACGGGCGGGGGCGTGGCCTCGGGCGCCGTACTTCCTGGCGCCGGAGGCTGGGGTGGTGGTGCACCCGGAGCACTGCCGGATTGCGGGTGTCCGCTTGGCGGACTACACGGTGCGGGACGTGCGGCCAACCCGGCCGCACCTCCGGCTCCGGCCCGCCCCGCAGCCATGCCGTGCCCGGCGCCAGCACAGCAGGCGGGGGGTTCGGGGACCCAGCTGGCGGCACAGTCGCGGCTGGCGGAGCGGGAGGCGGAGTGGCAGCGTGCAGCGGCGCAGCTGACCACCACGGCGGCGCAGCACTTCCACAATAACCCGGTGGCTCTGGACCCCTGGCTCCACCGCACCTCCGCGGCAGCCGGGCTGCAGAACACGCCGGCGAGAGCACTGCAGTCATATGCGTCCCCGTCCCAGCACCCGGGTGAGGGGCCGCGGCGTTCCGCGCGGCTGCAGGAGCAGGCGGCGGGCGGGGCGGGACCTAGCACGGGGCCTGCCACGGCGGTTTTTGAGGTATTTGTTTTCTGTTTTCTTCTCTTTTCTTCTCTTCTTGCCCTGTCAGGGTTCTGGTCTCGGGGACCAGGCTGCTTTCAGGCAGCAGGGGGGCAGCGCGTCTGCCCCTGTTCAACCTTGTAAGGATGATTCCTCAAAAAAAAAAGCAGCGGCGGCCCTTTACTTTACTTTACTTTACTCTCTTCTCTTGCTATTCTTGCATCCTCCTTTCCTTCTGCACAGCTTTAAAACAGTCGACGTCATTTCTCTCGCGCTGTTTGACTTGCTTCCTTTTGTTTTAGGCTTCTTAAGGCCTACGAACCACTGTGAAGCAGTTTGCATTTGTGGGCGTGCTCGTTTTTTGTCAGTCCACTTTGCAGCTGTAGCGCGACTCTCCCTCTCCAGCGCCCTTCAGCCTATGCCGGCTTGTGCTTTGGAACTCGACACCGCTATGGAATAGGATTCTGGCGGTTCAGGAGCGTCGCCGTGGAGTTGGCGACATTTCGCTTGTCGGCATTTTAACATCTCGGCGAGCACCACACTTCACCAGCTTGGAGCAGGTGGCGTATTAACCTCTGTGGTTGGTCATTTGCATCCGCGCGTGCAGCAGGGTGCTTTGGGTGTGGCAGTCGGGGGAGCCCTGCAGCACTTGGCTGTTTTTTTGGGGTGTGGCTCGTCTACGTGCCCTTGTTTTTTGAGGAATCATCCTTACCTGCTGCCTGAAGACAGCCTGGATCATATCACAGAACCTCGATAGGGCCAGAGATCAGAGAAGAGAAGAGAAGTTTTTTCCACCACACACCTACTGGAAACCTCAACAGCCAGGTGACACCACACACCTACTGGAGTTCTCAACAGCTAGGTGACAACTACAGCCACTGCCTAGACCACACAGATCATCTAGAGCTCTCCAGTTGACAGGCCCAGAGCTCCACTTGAATCTTGGATCTTGAACTTGAAAGCTCTCCAGTTGCAGGCCCAGAGCTCCAGCCTTGTACCCCAGAGACTCCCTGCACCACAGGGGGGGTCTACACACCACCAAGGTGTGGATGGGTTTTGGTAAACCAGGGCCCTTCCCGGTGGGGTGACCGGGATTCGAACCCAGGATCTCTCGAAGCCTTAACGAAATCGGCTTGAGTGTCTTAACCATTTAGGTGACCCCCCCTGGTTGTTGCCTGGTGCCTGGCTGCCTGGCGCCCGCCCTGCTGTGATGCCCTGTGAGTGCTGATCTTGGGCAGCTATGCAGTTGCTGGGTGATCCTGGTCGGTTCCGCCTGGTGTCTCAGCGCAGCCATGACACCAGGCGCCAACACCAGCCATATAGCACACCCGCACACGGCGCGGCCACAGCAGCACATGCCGTGCCGTGTGGAGGGCCTGTGTTGGGGCATCACCGCCCACTGCCAGACTTGGCAGCGGACCGCACCCCTGCAGGTGGGGGCAATGCTGCCAGCCCGTTCTTCAGCCCCGGGCTGCAGCTCCACCTTGCCCTGTCCACGCATAGCCTGGCGCACGGCGTGCAGGACCTGACAACACAGCCTCAGGGCCCCAGCCTGCCTACATTCCCAGTCCCCCTAGGTTTCCTTTTGGGCGGCGGTTCGTTCCAGGCGCTGGCGTGGCGTTTATCGTCTTCAGCTTATCTGGCGCCCATGTGTTTTAGCTCTGGCTGGCGTCGCAGCGCCTGGGCGGCTGAGGGACTTCCTGCACAGCGCGTCTTGCAGCGGGCTGGAGCCCGCTTAGTCAGCGCCACATCTGGCCCGTTTAGTTTTCTGCTTGTGTCTCCTCTGCCGGTTCTCCTGGGGTGTTGCTTAAGCAACCGACTTGTGGGGGTGGGGTGGGTTTGGGCGGGGCGAGTGCGTAGCGCTGGTGTTTCTTTTTCTGGCGCGCGGTGGTGGTGTTTCTTGCAGTTCGGCTGTGGTGTAGGTTGGTGCTTGGGTTAGGTCTGGCGGTGTTTTTGTGCAACCCCTCCCGGGGGGCGGGGGGGCCAGCCTCCTGCTCTGTCTGCCGGGTCGGGGTGGGGTGGGGTGGGTTGGATGGGGGTGGTTGGTGGCGGTTTTCGAGGTGTTTGTTTTCTGTTTTTCTTCTCTTTTCTTCTCTTCTTGCCCTGTCAGGGTTCTGGTCTCGGGGACCAGGCTGCTTTCAGGCAGCAGGGGGGCAGCGCGTCTGCCCCTGTTCAACCTTGTAAGGATGATTCCTCAAAAAAAAAAAGTCCTTCTGGTGGGTGCCACCACGGGGCTCCCAGAGGGCGAGCAGCTGTCCTCAGCCGGCGTCCGGGAAGTGACCAGTGCTGCCTTGTCAGTGCTGGACACCATGTGCAGGCAGGGCAACCAGCCGCAGCTCTTGCAGGGCCACTCTCTGCACAGCACAGGCCGCCCCTCCCGCACGTTTGCGGGGCTGGCCTTCAGCCAGCGCGCAACCAGCGCCAGCAAAGCAGCCTTCACAGCGGAGCTCATGCGCAAGTCGCCGCTGGCGGTGCCGCTCCAGCGCGGTCAGGCTGTCCTCACGGTTCACGTGCCGGTGGACACCCGGCCCATCATTCCGGGCACCTACACCGTCACGGTCAAGATGGTAGGGGGCCCTGTGTGGGGGGCTTTCCGCGGTCGCACCGATTTGGTGCTGCAGGCGGGCGGCTATCCCACCACCTCGGACCCCTCTAACCTGGCGTGTGCTTATGTGGTCTCAGAGCAGTGCGCCAAATCGGTGGGCCCCAAGGGGGAGCCCCAGGCCCCCGCAGGCCAGGGCATCACCAACCACATCTTTGCCTGTGTTCGCTACGATCTGCTTACCATCTTAACCAGCCATGGTAACAGCCTTGTCACGGTCTACAAGGCACACCAGTAACCATCACTTTGACGCCCGTTACATGGCAGCCTTGTGCTTTGCTGAAGGCCTACCTCAGTACTAACGTGAAAACTATGTAGTCCTACCGCTAATCCACATGCTAGCCATCTGTCAAGGCTTGATAGCACGACAAGTGCAGATGCTCATGCAACACTTATGCAACACTACCGCAAGTCCATACGTACATGCAACAATACGCCTAGTCATGTCTGCGTGTGAACGTGCAACTAGCCACTGGCAGCAACCACTTGCATGTCTGCTGGGCACAACGTCTCTGACCCACCACCTTGATGCCCGCCACCACCACAGCTACCATGCCAAACTATGCCACTGGCGCCGCCGCGCCCGCCTCCATCTCTAGCGCCAGACAGCTGGTTTCACGCTGGCTCCTGTAGTTTTGCTTCCACCGGCAGCGCCTGCATGCACGCGTGCACACACATAGACACACCCAGTTAATCGTCTGCCACAAGACGGGTAGGTGCCAATGCATGTCAAGGCCAGCCATGGACAGAGTGCTTGGCAGTGCACGGGGCCTTCCACACAAGGCGTGTCTGTGTGCACATGTGCATGTGTGTGCGCCCACACATGTCACGGACACTCACCGTTGATGAGCACAATGCTGGAGGTGTAGGGGCAGTCCAGCCAACCGTACGGTCCATAGGGTACAACAGGGGTTGGGCAGCAAGCTGTCGCGGGGCAGGGTGTGTGCGTGCGGAGGGGGGCAGGGTGGTATGTGAGACACAAGGCACCGTGGCAAGGGAGCCATAAAAACACCTTACAGCGAGCGCTGGTAAGGGAGGCAGCAGACAGTCGCTAGTTGTAGGCGGGGGCTCCACCAGACAACCCAACACAGCGCGAGAAGATGAACCATGCACACTGGCTTGCGAGGTACCACTAGGTTCAACGCATCCCATCGTCATTCAACCTGCGGACTAACCTGCGGACTAACCTACGGACTATGGCGTGCGGGGCGAGGGTGATGTTGACAGAACGCGATGTTGAATGGCGTTGTTGACGCCGGCGACCGAGACTTCTCGGTTGGACATTTGAAGCGCAGCTGATAGATTATGAGGCATAGTCGTTTCTCTCACGTAATAGCTGGCTGCAGCTGACGTGTGAGCAGCGTTGCCAAGCCGGTCAACGAGCAGTCAGCAGCGTGAGGACTCACGTCCCAAGCCAGCCAAGCAGCGTCTGCCGCCAGCTCTTGTTCTACTGACATTTGAGCTAGCATAAATTTGTGTTACGAAGAGAAATAGCAAGCGCGAGAGAGCAAAGTGGGGGAGAGGAACAGAAGTGCAGCGGCACCGGCATGAAGTGCAGTGTATCAGTATATGTATGGTACTATATCAGTATATGTGTAGTAGTATCAGGGGCCGCTCTATGCTGCTTGTTAAGTCAGGCCCGCGAGAACCCCATGCAGGAACCCTGTTACCCCTCGCGAAGGCCCCATTACCCCTGGCTTAGGGTCGTTACCACGCCCAAGGGTCCCTGTCACAATGTCACACAGTCGGCCTACAGCCCCCAGACTTCCTCGTTCGCGAGCGCAAAGACTACATAAGTTTAGGGCTTCACATATTAGACTGTTTTAACACAAACTGTCACTACAATAAGCGTTTGCAGACTAGAATGTCGGCATGTTCACTTGTCGGTGACGAAAGGCACTCCGCCCAGTCCGCAATGTGCGTATGCATGACAAGTAGCTAAGAGGTGACCCCAGCACCACTTGGCTTGCGTCCTGGGCGTGCCAGGCCGTGCGGGCCCGAAACAATCGTTACCCCCTGTCCGGGGATCGTCACCCCCGTTTTTGGATCGTTACCACCATTTGGGTGCCATAGGGCGGGGGGGGCAGGACGGGCGGTGGCCCTGGTGCGGCGGTGTCACGGCGTGGGCAACGTGCTGACATAGTTGATCACGTGGGGGACGTGCAGATGCAGGAGGCGGCGGGTGTGGGTGACGCCGCGGCTGCCGCTGGTGGCGCCAGCGGACCACCCGCCGTGGCCTCGCCCTCGCTGCCAGCTCTGGTGGCGGGGGGAAGCACCCGTGCTGCTGCGGCTCCCCTGAGGGCCGAGCGGCAGCAGCAGCCCTCTTCACAGCAGCGGGTGGCCGCGGGAGGGCTTAGCGGGGGGCAGCCGTCGGCAGGCGTGGGGGGGCCGCCGACGGCCAGGCGTCGCACTGCCGATGCTGGGCCGGCTGGCGCGCAGCAGCAGCCCAGTGGGGCTCCCGCGCCACAGCCGCCCTTTGATCAGCGGGCAGCCGCCAGGCAGGATAAGCAGCTGGCAGCTGCGATGCAGCGGTACTTGGCCTACATGGCGGACCTCCATCTCCAGCAGCAACGGCGGGTACAGCAACAGCAGCAGCAGGAGCAGCAGCGCCAGGTGCAGCCGCCCAGGCCCCGGACCGGCTCCCGGTTTGGGGTCCTGGCCACGCTGGGGGGACAGGACGGGGCGGGCGATGGCGCAGCCGCGGCGGCGTCCGGGCGTGGGCGACGGGTGCAACCAGCCGCGCACGCACCGCCGCCGCCGCCGCAGCAACAGCCCCGCTCCCTAGGGCGCTGTGGCCCCGCCCAGCTCCCGCAGCAGAGGGCAGGGCGCTTGGGCGGCGGGCTGCCTTCCCCGCAGGACGGTGCTAGCTCGCCGCCGCACATGCCCACGGGGCGGCCGGCCGGGGGACAGCAGGCTGGTGGGGGCAGCGGGTCGGGGCGCCAGGGTGGAGGAGCGGGGCGGGCAGTACCCCAGCCGCCGCCCCAGGCGGGGCCGCCACTGCAGACGTCACAACCGGCGGGTGGTGGTAAGGGCAGGGGCAGGGGCCTGGGCGCGCCGGCTGGGGTTTTGGCCGACACAGCTGGGCGCGCTGGTGGGGGTGCGGGCAGTGAGGCGGAGTACGGGGCCGTTTGCCTGACTAGGGACACGTGTGTTGCCATCGGCTCTGACCTCGTGACGCACCAGAACCGCTGCGCAGATGTGCAGGGGTATGAGTGGGCGCAGCTTGGCCGCGACACGCTTGGTGGCCGCCTCCTCGCCCACCTCCGTGACCAGGGCGCCTCCGTACCGGACTGGGCCGTCTGCCGCGTGCCGGCTGGCCGTACCGCCGTCCTGGCGCAGCTGTGCGACGAGTTCACTGGCTGGTGGCGCCTATACTCAGCCCAGCCTGCAGACACGCCCCTGCCTTCCGACGTGACGGAGCAGCTGGATGACGCCGCGCAGCAGGTGCAGACGGCCTACATGGACTACGTGCTCCTAGACGCCCGCACCCTGCGGTCCGCTAAGCGTGGGCCGGCGGACCCCGGCGGGGCCGGGGGGCCCAGCCGCCGGCAACGCCAGCACCGCAGCCGCAGTACCTCCAGCCTCATGAGCCTGGGCAGCGCTCCATTGCACCCCGGCGGCGCCAGCTCAGGCGCCGCTAGCATGAGCACCAGCAGCGGCGGCGCGCCCCCCAGCCAGGGTGGCGGCCGCCGCCACAAACGCCACAGCAGCAACAGCAACCGCAACCGCCACGGCGCTGCCGTGGCCGGCGGGGGCTCATAATGCGGCCACCAGTGGGCGCGGCGAACCTTCGGCTGCTGACAGTGAATGTCAACGGCCTGGGCTCGCCGCTCAAGGCGCGGGCGCTGGTCTCGCACCTGCAGCAAGTTGGGGCGGATGTGGCGATGGTGCAGGAGACCCACGCTACTGACACGACGGCGCTGGAGTCTTGCCTCCGTGCCGCGCAGGGGGCGTGCCTTCCGTGGCACCACTGCCTCGCTGCCAGCCCGGCAGCGTCGCCCCACTCCTGTGGGACGGCTGTCCTGGCGCGGAGTCGGCTGTCCCTTCCAGGCTGCGTACTGAAGCCGCCGTCAACGGATGCGGCGGGCCGTGTGGTATGTTGGGATTGGGACGTGGGTCACCTGCGCCTGCGCTTCGTGTGTGTGTATGCGCCCACGGCCGTGGCGGACAAGCCTGCTTTCTTTGCCGGGCTGCATCCCCACCTGGCCACGGACAGGGTGCTTGTTGTCGGTGGGGACTGGAACTGTGTCACGGATGCCAGTCAGGAGGCGGCCCCTAGCCCGTCACGTGCTGCAGGTGCCCCGCAACTTGCCTCCTTTTTTTTTTGAGGAATCATCCTTACAAGGTTGAACAGGGGCAGACGCGCTGCCCCCCTGCTGCCTGAAAGCAGCCTGGTCCCCGAGACCAGAACCCTGACAGGGCAAGAAGAGAAGAAAAGAGAAGAAAAACAGAAAACAAACACCTCGAAAACCCCTCCTCGCCCAGTTCAGTCTGGTGGACCCTTGGGTGAGCAAGCGTGGCGGCGCCAAGGGCTACACGCATCCGGCCACACCCAAGCCGGCCACTCCCGCACGCCTGGATCGGTGGTATGTCAGTGCCACCGCGGCGCCGTGGGTGGTGGATGTCGCTCGCACGTATGGGGCGCCTGGGGACCACAACGGTGTGCTGCTCACCCTGTCCTTGCCCGACCTGCCGCATGCGCACCGGGAGCAGTGGCGCTTCCCCACATACCTGCTGTTTCACCCCTCGCTGCGTTTGGAGCTCGAGCAGCGCTTGGAGGCGCACGTTGCCGCAAATCCCGTGGCCAGTACAGGTGACGGCGCTTGCACGCAATGGGAGGCGGACAAGTTCTTCTTGCGGGAGGCCGCCACCAGCATCCACCGTCGGCATGCACGCCAGACCCGGGACGGGCTGCATGGCGTGGTGCTGGCCGCAGACGCGGCCGCTGCCCTGGCCGACCGGCCGGGTGCCAGCGCCGCGCAGCGTCAGGCTGCGGCCATGGCCAACTTGGCGGTGCGGGAGAAGCGGGCAGCTGCCGCAGCGGCCAGCCACAATGCCCGCGCTGCACTGATGGAGGAGCATGGGGAGCGGGGCACTCGCTGGTTCCATCGGCAGGCTGACGAGCCAGCAGCCGGCGCGCAGGAGCCCATCACGCACTTGAAGGTGCCGGGGCAACCGGCGCCTGTGGCGCTCACGGGGCCGGGCACGCGCAACACTGTCTCCGCAGCCGCCGCAGCCATGTACAGCAGCACCAGCCCCACCGGCCTGTTCCGCGTGCAGCCTGTCTGTACGGCGTCGCAGCAGCAGCTTCTGGCGGCCATTGACCGCAAGGTTCCGGCGGATCTGCACGCCGCCGCAGAGGGGTCCGGTGATGGCGCCCTCAGTGATGCAGAGCTGCTGGCAGCGCTGGCTGGCTCCGCCAATGGTAAAGCGCCTGGGTCGGACGGGGTCCCATACGAGGTGTACAAGGTTTTCTGGGCGCTGCTGGGTCCGCGCTTGTGTGCTGCTGCTGCCGCTGCCTTTGCTGCCGCTGCAGACGCCCACGATGGCGGTGAAATGGCGGCGGCGCTGCCCGCCTCCTGGCGGGAGGGCATCATCACGCTCATCTACAAGGGCAAAAGCCTGGACCGCGCCGAGCTGGCGTCCTACCGGCCCATCACGCTGCTCAACTGCGACTTCAAGATGGTGTCCAAGGCCATCAGCGCCCGCCTGCAGCCCGCCCTGGATGCAGTTGTGGATGAGCTGCAGACCGCCTTCATCACCGGCCGCTGGATTGGAGACAACGCGCTGTACCTCCAAGGCCTGATCGAATGGATGCGCCTGGACGTGGGCACGGACGGCACGCCACGGCAGGGTGGTGCGCTGTACTTCTTGGACATTGAAAAGGCGTATGACCGGGTGCACCGGCAGTGGCTGTATGCGTCCGCGGAGGGACTGGGGTTTGGGCCGCGCATGCTGCGCTGGATCCGCCTGCTCACTGCCAACGGCTCTGCCCGCGTGTGTGTGAACGGGATGCTCTCTGACGCCTTCCCAGTGCTGAACGGCTTGCCGCAGGGCAGCACCGCCTCACCACCCCTGTGGGTCATCCAGATGCAGCCACTGACGTCCTTTCTGCGGCGGCAGGTGGAGCAAGGGGCACTGCGCACGCCCCTGTTACCCAGCGGCGAGCAGGCGCCGCCTGCTGCCCACCACGCTGACGACACGACCCTCACGGCGCGCGACCCGGCGGTGGACGGGCCGGTCCTGATGGCGGCAGTACAGCTGTTCTGCCGCGCGTCCAATGCCCGTGTCCATCCGGACAAGAGCAAGGCCATGGGCCTTGGCAGTTTTGCGCACCTGACGGGCCCTTGCCCACACACGGGGGTGCCGTTTACCACGGGCGCCGTGACGCACCTGGGTGTGCCTCTGTCGTGGGACTCTGTTGCGGCTGCAGCTGACCTGTACACCCGGCGGGCTCGCGGCATGGCGTTTGTGGCGCGGCTGTGGGCTGCCCTGTCTCTGACTCTTTTTTTTTGGAGGAATCATCCTTACAAGGTTGAACAGGGGCAGACGCGCTGCCCCCCTGCTGCCTGAAGACAGCCTGGTCCCCGAGACCAGAACCCTGACAGGGCAAGAAGAGAAGAAAAGAGAAGAAAACAGAAAGCAAACACCTCGAAAACCGCCACCAACCACCCCCATCCATCCCACCCCACCCCACCCCGACCCGGCAGACAGAGCAGGAGGCTGGCCCCCCCGCCCCCCGGGAGGGGTTGCACAAAAACACCGCCAGACCTAACCCAAGCACCAACCTACACGCACCACAGCCTAACCGCAAGAACCACCACCACCGCGCGCCAGAAAAGAAAACACCAGCGGTATGCACTCGCCCCGCCCAAACCAACCCCACCCCCACAAGTCGGTTGCTTAAGCAACACCCCAGGAGAACCAGCAGAGGAGACACAAGCAGAAAACTAAACGGGCCAGATGTGGCGCTGACTAAGCGGGCTCCAGCCCGCTGCAAGACGCGCTGTGCAGGAAGGCCCACAGCCGCCCAGGCGCTGCGACGCCAGCCAGAGCTAAAACACATGGGCGCCAGATAAGCTGATGACGATAAAACGCCACGCCAGCGCCTGGAAAGAAACGCCGCCCAAAAGGAAACCTAGGGGGCCTGCACAGGTGATGCAAGCGTCAGCCGCAAGTGCAACTTCGGTGACCCACCCTGAACCTCCTCCACTTCACAAAGCGCGCCACCCGCCGACCAGATGGCAACAAAGTGCTCCAGCTTAGCCGCCTTGAGCTGTGCGGTGAGAAGCTGTGTGGGCAGAGCCGACAGGGTTTCAGGGGTTAGCGTGGCGGCAGTGAAACGCAGCCGCATCACCCTGCGCAGCTCGCTGACCACCTCCCGAACCACATGCTCCGACTCTCGTTGGCCGTGTGCACATTGCGAAGCAGGTGCTGGCGGCGAAGCTGGCCTACCACTTCAGCTTCCTCAACCCGTCGCCTGCGCAGCTGAAGGAACTCACCGACCTGGTGGACCACTTTGCTGCGCGCTCCATGCACGCTGAGGACGCCAGTCTGGTGTCGCACGGGAACCCGCTCCTGCTGCCAAAGCGGGAAACGGCATGTCTGACGTACAAGGATGGGGGTGTCAACCACGTCGACCTGCCTGCGTTCCTGTCTGCCCTGCAAGCTAAGACTTTCGCCCTCCTTGCCCAGCCAGGCCGGCAACCCTGGAAGATGCTCACCCGGGCGCTGCTTACCCATGTGCGCCCGGACTCTACCACCACGTGGGCGTGGGTGTACAGCGACGAGCCGGCGCCAGCGGGGCTGCCTGCCCGGCTGGCGGCCGCGGTCGGCCACGTGCGGAGCGCGGGCGTGGAGCAGCATCCGCCGCAGCCAGCCACTCAGCCGCCAGCGGCGCCGCCACAGTGGCGGGTTAGCCTGGACCAGCTGTGGGTGGCTAACGCTGCGGGGGCTGTGTCCTACGTCCACTACACGGGGCGGCTCTTGGAGCCTGGGCCTGGCGTGCTGCCCCCGGCGGTGGATGGGGCGTGGCAGCCTGCCTGTGTGCTGCAGCATCGCAAGCCGCGGCACCTGTGGACCTTTGAAGAGCGGGCGGCGTACGATGCAGCATCACCAGGGGAACGGGCGGGGGCGTGGCCTCGGGCGCCGTACTTCCTGGCGCCGGAGGCTGGGGTGGTGGTGCACCCGGAGCACTGCCGGATTGCGGGTGTCAGCTTGGCGGACTACACGGTGCGGGACGTGCGACGGGCCATCACCGCGGCTAACCCGGCCGCACCTCCGGCTCCGGCCCGCCCCGCAGCCATGCCGTGCCCGGCGCCAGCACAGCAGGCGGGGGGTTCGGGGACCCAGCCGGCGGCACAGTCGCGGCTGGCGGAGCGGGAGGCAGAGTGGCAGCGTGCAGCGGCGCAGCTGACCACCACGGCGGCGCAGCATTTCCACAATAACCCGGTGGCTCTGGACCCCTGGCTCCACCGCACCTCTGCGGCAGCCGGGCAGCAGAACACGCCGGCGAGAGAACTGCAGTCGTATGCGTCCCCGTCCCAGCAGTCGGGTGAGGGGCCGCGGCGGTCCGCGCGGCTGCAGGAGCAGGCGGCGGGCGGGGCGGGGCCTAGCACGGGGCCTGCCACGGCGGCGGCGGCAGCAGCGGCGGCGGTGGAGGGCGACCCTCGCATGCCGCCCCCGGATGCGTCCCTTCTGCGGGGTACGTGGCGGAGGCTGTAGGACAGCCACGCCAGTCGGGGGGCTAAGGTGCTGGTGTACCGGCTGCAACATGCTTACCTGCCTTGCGGGCTGTACAGGGCGGGCAAGGGAATTCGTCCACGGGTGACCACGGGGTGCGGGGGGTTGGGGGCGCATTGTCCTCACCCCGCCTGCGGGCCACCTGGCCCGCGGGCGTGGGCCAGCCTGACGCACATCTTCCTGGAGTATCCAGCTTATGCGCAGGCAAGGACGTGGCTGCAGCAGCTGTGGGCCTGCGTTGCACCCCAGGCAGCGGCACCGCCAGTGACGGACGCGGGCTTCATGCTGGGGGACCGCATGGGTATGTGGGCCTCAGGCCCGCGGGGGGCGGGCGCGCTGCTGTGGAGCACTTTGCGGGCCACCTTCTTGTACGCCGTCTGGTGTGCGTACTGGTCCCGCGAGCCTGCTAAGCAGACGTCGGAGCATGTGGTTCGGGAGGTGGTCAGCGAGCTGCGCAGGGTGATGCAGCTGCGTTTCACTGCCGCCACGCTAACCCCTGAAACCCTGTCGGCTCTGCCCACTCAGCTTCTCACCGCACAGCTCAAGGCGGCTAAGCTGGAGCACTTTGTTGCCATCTGGTCGGCGGGTGGCGCGCTTTGTGAAGTGGAGGAGGTTCAGGGTGGGTCACCGAAGTTGAACTTGCGGCTGACGCTTGCATCACCTGTGCAGGCCCCCTAGACTTCCTTTTGGGCGGCGGTTCTTTCCAGGCGCAGGCGTGGCGTTTCATCGTCATCAGCTTATCTGGCGCCCATGAGTACTAGCTCTGGCTGGAGTGGCAGCGCCTGGACGGCTGTGGGCCTTCCTGCGCAGCGCGTCTTGCAGCGGACTGGAGCCCGCTTAGTCAGCGCCACATCTGGCCCGTTTAGTTTTCTGCTTGTGTCTCCTCTGCCGGTTAATAATAATAATAATATCTACGCAGGGCACAGGTACCCGCGTGTCTTAAGGAGGAGTGAGACAAGCTCACCCCACCATCGGAAAACTTGATTTCCCTACCCCGGCTCCCCTGCGCGGGGGCCGCCATTGGCGGTCCCCTGGGTGCGGCCTCCCGGGCGGCATCGGGTGTTGGCAATGCCCATCTCTCGCTCTAGTCGGTAGTACAGGTTTGCGGTGCCCCGGAGTGTGGTGACGCTATGCATGTGGAGACGTGTGCAGCAGGCCTTGGCTGCCTGCGGTTTGGCTCCTAGGTCTTTGAGGAGAGTTTCAAGGGTACGGGGGACAGTGCCACCGTGGCCCAGTGTAATAACGTGTTTAGTATCGTAGTGCACAGTCCACCCTGCAGCTCGCATGGCAGTGGCAAGGGTGGCGTGCTGTGCTTGTTTTTGAATGAGCTTCTCGCTGTGGTGCAGGTCAGAGGTGTATCCAACTTCAAGGATGTACACTGGGTAGGCCCCTTTGTTGGCTGGTGGGGATGTCATGAAGCGTTCTGCTTCGGACCGGGGAAGGTTCGGGATAAACAGAATGTCAGGCCGCATCCTGTTGAGGTCTGCAGCGGGCACTTGCGGGCAGAGCCAGGACGGCGGCCGCATGCCCGCACAGTACTCAGGCAGTTCAGCTCGGGAGGTGGCATCCATTATCATGTAGCCACCACCGTTGTGACCATGGTGTAGGCATTCGGCAATCGTCCGCACTGCAGTGTTGTGTTTGGCTATCCTAGCGCCAACGAGTTGGGGGTGCGCGCAGTGGCCGGCAAGGTGACCTGCGGTGCCACGCTCTGGGTCAGATCCGCGGCTGCGCTGGGTGTGGGCACAGAGACCACATTTGTCGCTGTCTCGTAGTTTAAACAAAGCCAGCCGGGCCGGGCAGATGAGGCCTCCCTGACGAGCATTCTGTATGAACCGGCGTAGGCCGTGGCTGGCGTCCGAGTTCGTCATGTACGCGTTACTGGCGCGTGGGTCAAGGCTGGGTGCTGCCTCGGCCCATTTCTCAGTGTACAGGGTTTTGTTGGCGTATCCACCACGGCAGCTGGGGGCCATTGCCCTGGTGAGGCCCCGGTTTAGGTCCGACACGTAGTGCGTGGCTGTGCTATCGTCGTCTCTGGTGACCATGAAGGTCGGCCACCAGTGCCGGGCGTGCGGGTCGTTGTCGGCCGGTTCGGATACATCGGCGGGTTTTTCCTGGGTGGCGACGGCAGCCGCCCCTTTATCGGCTTCCTCGTTGCCGTGTAGCCCGGTGTGCGAGATCACTTTAATCAGAGCGGTGGGTGCGCCCCGGGCGTGGCGTGCATGGAGCAATGCCACGACTGAATCCAGGAGGTCCCGATGTTTACTCAGATGCAGTCGCCGAGGCTCGTTAATTGCTCGTTTGATTAGGTACAAGCTTGCAACAGAATCTGATGCAATAGTGAGCTTCTTAGTTGCAAATTCTTTACCTTCGCCACCAAATTCTGCGAGGGCAGCACGAATTGCTGCCAGTTCAGCTCTCGTAATAGTGTTAGTGCACCCAGCGCCATTTGGATTCACGTAGACAACGCGAGAATCGCTGAACCAGGCGCAGGCGCCGGCAACCTGGACTTCTTTGCCATTGTCAGTTTTGATTTTGCTTACCGAACCATCTGTCCAGACAGTGCCATTCACGTCGTGGGCCAGAGCATGGTGGGTCTGGAATCGCGCGTTAGGAAAGCGTCGTGCTTCTTCAGCCATGGCGTGTATCGTCTTTGGGTTAGCGTGCTGGTATTTGGCTTGCTTTAGAAGTGAGTTTGGGAGGGCCGGGCAGGTTGGGGCCGTGGCCGTGTGTGTCCACGTGCGCGGGTCGCTGATGTGCGTGGGTGCGTTCGCCCCCCGTTTCAGTGTGTCCACGAGCCGTTTCAGGCGGGGGGCAAAGCACTGGAGACCGGCGGGGTTCCCAACAATGACCAGTCGGAGCCCCTTCTGGCGTTCAGCCTGGGTGTTGGTGCCAAGTCCTGTGTCAAGGCCCGCGGTGCCCGCGGACCAGTTGGCCAGCTCGTGGCAAAGTGGGTGTTGAAGCCACTGCGTGTGGGGGAAAGTGGCCGCTTTGGGAAGCGCCAATACAGTAAGGGTTGGTTCCTGTGAGTCACGCATAGCCTCGGCGCATGCGAGGGCCCACATGAGCGCCTTCCGTGCATCGTGGGGGGTAGAGGGGGGGTGGGCATATTGCAAGCCGGTCCATGCGGTCTGGTAGGCATCGTGCAGTGCGCCAAAGGCCCCGTCAGCAGGGTCTCGTGTCCAGTATTCGTGGGCTGCAGTGGAGGAGTTTAGTGGGGACGCAAACATTTCCCGAATGTGTACTGCTTGTGTGACCCGCAGGCACTGGACGATGGCTGCTACTGTGCCTGCCGGCAGCGACACCTGGTGCATTGGCATGGCCTTGCGGTCCTGCTGCGCCGGGTCATAGCGGTAGCGCATGATGAGGGCAGCGACCGCTTCCTCAAAGGCGTTGGGCCGCTGGTTGCCGGTGTGCCTGAAGCGCTCCCACAGGGTAAGGAGGCGGGGGTAGGTGATGGTGCCCAGCCAGCGGCCACTGGGTTCATGGACGTGCGCCTCAGCTGGGTCACGGCGGGTGCCACCAGTGGTGGTAATTGTGTATGCTCCGGGGGCCACGATGTCCTTGTAGGGGTTGCACGGGCTTGTGGTGATGGTGGTGGTCGTGCGGATGTCACGCGCGCGGGATGCGGTATCCGGGGGCTCGGCGTCGTGGCGGCCTTGGCGCTGTCTGGCGGTAAGGTTCCGATCAGGTGCGGGGCGCACTGTTCGGGGCCGCGGGCCTTGGTTGGTACCGTTTGCTAGCCGGGTTTTGCACTCCTCCAGTAACTCCTCCCATTGTGGACTGTGTTTTAGGTCCCGTTCGCGGTCCGTGCTCGGCGCCCACGTGACATGTCGCAGGAGTTTGGTCGTCCAGGACGAGAATAGGGGGGCCCCAGTGGGCTGCGGTGCTGCCGGCTCTGCAACTAGGGCAGGCTCTTCAGGTGAGATTGCGTGGGCTTGGGTTTCAGCCGGAGGCTCAGCCTCGGTCTGCGCAGGTTGTGGGCCTGGGCGCGTCGCAAGAGGGTGCTTGTAGCACCTGGCATTCTGGATAGTTGCGTAGCCCATGCGAACAAAAGCAGAGACAATGCCGGCCGGGCAAATGGACGGCTTCCACTGCACCTTCCAGTATTTCTCACGTGTCCCAGAGGTGTCCTCCCTGGCTTTGCGCTTCCGTGTCAGTTCTTTGTCCGTGACAGTTTGTTTGTTTTCGCTGTGCAGGACCTGCGCCAGTTCCTGTCCGTCATTGTCCAGGTCGTAGGTGAGTTGAGTGTCACCGTTAGTGCGGTTGTCGGCGGGCCGTGGGACTAGATCGTGTGTGATCCTTGCGCGGGCCAGTCGCCAGCTGGGACGGGCCCCGTGGCCTCCCGCAGCTTGCGCTGCCGGGGCGGTCAGGGGCGGCGTCGGGCCGTCGACGTCCATGGGGTCGTTGTGCGCGGCAGCCTGGTTGATTTCCATAGGCAATCCTGTGTTGTTCAGGTACTCGTTTATGGCGTTGGGTTCGGGGTTGGCAGCATTAGCCGTGAGGCGGGTTGTGAGGGCGGGTAGTAGCCCACGGCGCTGTTGGCGTGGTTCGACAGCATGTGCAAAAGATGGTGGGTCTTGGGGGTGTGGGTGGCAGATCCGCACGTGTCCTGTCATGTCTTTGGCGAGCGCCTGGAATACCGAGCATGCCGTTTCGTACCCCCGCGTGCCCACCGGCAGGCTCTCATCGCCGTTGGTGAGCCGCAGGGCATGGTTGATGGCGGCGCGGTCCCCGGTGAGTAGGTCCTCAGGGGTAGTGCGTGTAGTTTCTGCAATGCGTGCGCGTTGCGCTGCATGTTTTGTAACGCGCCGTGCGCGTGTTTGGTTCTGTGGTGGCCGGCGTGTTGTAGCCGGCTTGCGGGCTCTGGCCGGTGGCCGTAGGGAGGGTTGCGTTGCCCCATCAGCGGGGACTTCCGGTGCAGCAGCACCTTGTGCGCCGGGGTGGGCCTGGGCCGCCCCTGCTGGGGAGGGGGGGGCTAGGTCGGCGGGGGCTTGCGTGGTGTTTGCTTGGGCGGGGGGCGCCTCCGGGAGGGGCTGCAGGTACCGGTCGAGGGGGTTGGCCATTCCGAGAGGGAGGGGGTCCGCCCTCATGGCTAAGGCCACGATTGCGGCCACGTCAGGCAGTGCACGCTGCGCGGTGGTCAGGGGGGCAGGGCTGCCGTGGGCTGGGGCGTTTTCCCCTGCACGTGCAGCCATACTGAGAGCAAGGCTAAGCCTGTTCAGGGCTACCTTGTGCTTGTGTCGGACCCGGCTCGCTCCCATGTGCTTCTCGAGGTCCGAGCTAGTAATCAGGTGTTTGCCTGTGTTGCGGTCCACCAGGTGGCTCAGTTCGAGCCTCAGGTCCGCAAGAGGGAGGACGTATTCAATGGGGAGAGGTTCGACGCCCCGGGCCTCAGCTTCTGCCTCAAGGGCAGCGGCAATGGACCAGGTAGGTGCAGTAAAGGCAGACCCATTTTGGTACAGTGTGACACCGTACTCTTTTGCCAGGGTCATCTGTTTCAGCGTCGTAAGGTGGTGTGACCTATGGGCTGGGAGAAGGTGGGCCTGTGTGGGGCCAGCTATGCTTGCCTGGCGCGGCAGAAGGGCTCGGGTTACTATCCCAAGACGGCCCGAGTCATTTAGGGCAAGGACCAGGGCCCGCTGGGCCACGCGCGCGTATTGCGGCAGGAGGGAGCCCAGGCCCAAGCCGTATTCGTCGGCGGGCAGGAGGGAGGTCCGGGTGGGGAAGCTGCGGGGGAGTCCGTAGCAGCGCTTTGCAAAACCAGCCAGGGTAGTGTCGAGCGTTGTTATGTCATGTTTTGTGAAGGGCATTGCTGCGAATCCATATGCAACTGTGGTGTGCACGCACTGTTGTATCATGCGCAGGCGTTGTGCCGGTGTCGCCAGGGATGTGGCAATGGCTGTGCCCTTGTCCTTCACAATCTCGGTCACTCTTGCGACATGTGCCGAGAACGTGAGCTGCACTCCCAGGTACTTGTACGGCTGGGTCGGGGGGAAGTACGGGACAGGGGTCGTGCCAATCTTAATTGTGTTGGTCATGTTGCGGCGCATGGCGGCGAGGGTAGCTTTTCCTGTGGGCCCGTCAAGGTTGGGGTCCGAGCGAGATTTGTCGTGCCAGATGGCGGTGGTGGCACACTTGGTGTGATTGACACGCAGGCTCGCCCACTCGGCGTAAGATGCGATTTTGTCACATTGAACCTGCAGGTCGTCGAGCGAGTTGGTGAGCGCCGCCAGGTCGTCTGCGTACGCGGCGGCACTGCAATGGTATTGCAGGTTTTCGCTGGGGGTCAGGCAGCCGTAGTGGTAGCCCCGTCCGCCCGCATGGAGCCAGCGGACAAGAGGTTCCATGAACAGAATAAAGAGCACAGGTGAGAGTGTATCCCCTTGCACGGTGCCTCGCTCTATAGGAATGGCGGATGTGCTTCCGTGTTCGGTGCGGATGCGGGTGGTCGCGTGTGCATATAGGTTGCGGACTGCGCGGATCAGGTCCGTTGGCAGCCCAAGGTCAAACATTATTTGTAGTAATCGGTCCTGGTCGATTGTGTTAAACGCGGAGCTATAGTCCACGTATACCGCATAGACATCTTTTCCATACAGTGCGGCATCCTCAAGGGCATGTACCAAATTTAGGACCTGCCTTTCGGTGTTGCAGTAGGCACGGAAGCCTTCCTGCGCTTCACTGAATAGCTGGAGGGGGCCAGCCAGTTCGCCAATGCCCAAGGTAAGCATGGACGTGTACAGCTTGTAGCAGGTATTTGCGAGCGCAATGGGCCGTTTGTTTTTTATGTCCAGGGCGTCTCCAGGTTTGGGGAGTAGCACGGTCTCCGATGCGGCCCAGGTTTCAGGTATTTGTGACTTGACATACATGATTTGCAGGATACAGTGGAGGTTGCGCTTCATGCCCGATGGCAGGATACGGAGCAGTTCGTTTGGTATGCCGTCAGGGCCTGTCGCCTTGTTTCTGGAGAGGTGAGAAATGCACTGCTCAAAATTTGCCGTGTCTGCCATGCTGGGGAGCATGGAGTGTGTGTCAGGGTGCCGGTTGCGGTCCAGTGTGAATTGATCTGTTGCGTCGGCTTTCTCAAATGGGTAGCCGCGTGTGGCGTTGCTGGGTAGTCGGAAGTCCCCAGTGCGGGTGCCGCGTGGTGGGGCGGACAGCTTTCGGAAGTGGGTTTCGAGTATGGCGAGGATGCTGGTGGAGTCAGTCGTCACCTCCCCAGTTTCCGGGTTCCGGACCGCTGGGAGACCCCGTTCCATGTCTTCCTTCTGAAAGATTCTCTTGTGCCCCTGTGCAGGGCGCGTGGCCAGGGTATGTTGCAGCGCTGTGGCAGCGGCCTCTCGCTGGGCTTTGGCGCGGTCCGCCACTAGCTGGCGGTGCTCGGCCTGGCAGGCCTTTATTTCGTTGCGCAGCTTTGCTGCTGCATTGGCGGCGTCTATCTCAGGTAGGGCCTGGGGCCCTTGCGTGAGGTTTGTCAGTTGTGTCTTCAGGGCCACTTCCTTGTCCCATAGGGGCTTTATCACCCGTGCGGTGGAGCGTGATGCGTGGTGTTTGCCAGTGAAGGGGGCTTTCCGGGTGCACTCTTCAAGGAGGCATGTTAGCCCGGTGTCCAGTGCGGAGGCAAGTTGTTCTGCAAGTTGGTTGATATCGGCCTTCTGGATGCTCGTGTCCTGCGCCAGGTCTCGGTGCATGACGCTGGCGGGGTAGCCTGTGGGGTCCATGCTGTGCCTTGTGAGTGCATGTTCAATTGATTGCGTTGCCTGCCTTGTTGCGGAATGCAGGTCGGCTGTTGCTTCCACCAAGGCTTCCTCAAGGCGGATAGCTGCGGCGGCCAGTTGCTTTTGTGTGACGGGCAGGGCGACCTCGGCCCATCGTTGTTGGGTCTGCTGCTGGGGGGCTGGGTTCCGGGCGCCGGCCTGTGGTGCCGGCCATAGCTGCAGGTCCGCGGCTAGTAACTCTGCGTGGACTGGTTTGTGGTCAAAGTTGCCTGCAACTGTACTGGTGTATTCACGCGCTTCTGTGCATGCAGCGCGCGTGGCAGGGCATAGGAGGATGTCGTCGATGCGACTGTGGTATGGGGCCATGCCCGGGCGTGTTTGTTCATATGACCATTCGGCAGTGGTAGTGGTGTCTCCGCGGATAGGGCGCAGGCCACTATCGGCAAGGAACCGCTGGTGGGCCCGGTCCGCCGTGTCGATGGGGCTGTCCCGCTCATGTGCTCGGGCGACGGCATTAAAGTCTCCCGCGGTGACTAGGTGGTGTCCGCACGCGTCCGCCCGGCCTACCACCTGCTGACAGTATGTGTAGATTGCCTTGCGGGTTTGCATGTCCTCTGGTGCGTAGATGCCCAGTACAGTGAGAGGCGTGCTCCTGGGGGTCTTAATTTGAACGTGTGACACATAGCCATGGAGTGTTGGTGGGGGCGTGTGGTGTGTGACACAGCCGAGGTCACTGTACCGGGCGGAGATGGCCACCGCTACACCAGCGCTACCGCGCGCTGTGGCCACGCGGGGAGTAGTGCTACAGTAGAGGCGGTATCCTTCATTTCGGAAGGCTCGCTTGATAGAGTCAGTCTTCCCTGTCAGTTTTGTCTCGGCGCCCATGAGTACTAGCTCTGGCTGGAGTGGCAGCGCCTGGGCGGCTGTGGGACTTCCTGCACAGCGCGTCTTGCAGCGGACTGGAGCCCGCTTAGTCAGCGCCACATCTGGCCCGTTTAGTTTTCTGCTTGTGTCTCCTCTGCCGGTTCTCCAGGGGTGTTGCTTAAGCAACCGACTTGTGGGGGTGGGGTGGGTTTGGGCGGGGCAGGTGCGTAGCGCTGGTTTTTCTTTTCTGGCGCGCGGTGGTGGTGGTTCTTGCGGTTAGGCTGTGGTGTAGGTGGGTGCTTGGGTTAGGTCTGGCGGTGTTTTTGTGCAACCCCTCCCGGGGGGCGGGGGGGCCAGCCTCCTGCTCTGTCTGCCGGGTCGAGGTGGGGTGGGGTGGGATGGATGGGGGTGGTTGGTGGAGGTTTTCGAGGTGTTTGATTGCTTTCTGTTTTCTTCTCTTTTCTTCTCTTCTTGCCCTGTCAGGGTTCTGGTCTCGGGGACCAGGCTGCTTTCAGGCAGCAGGGGGGCAGCGCGTCTGCCCCTGTTCAACCTTGTAAGGATGATTCCTCAAAAAAACAGCGGAGCCACCAGTGACGGACGCGGGCTTCATGCTGGGGGACCGCATGGGTGTGTGGGCCTCAGGCCCGCGGGGGGCGGGCGCGCTGCTGTGGAGAACTTTGCGGGCCACCTTCTTGTATGCCGTCTGGTGTGCGTACTGGTCCCGCGAGCCTGCTAAGCAGACGTCGGAGCATGTGGTTCGGGAGGTGGTCAGCGAGCTGCGCAGGGTGATGCAGCTGCGTTTCACTGCCGCCACGCTAACCCCTGAAACCCTGTCGGCTCTGCCCACACAGCTCCTCACCGCACAGCTCAAGGCGGCTAAGCTGGAGCACTTTGTTGCCATCTGGACGGCGGGTGGCGCGCTTTGTGAAGTGGAGGAGGTTCGGGGTGGGTCACCGAAGTTGAACTTGCGGCTGACGCTTGCATCACCTGTGCAGGCCCCCTACATTTTCCTTTTGGGCGGCGTTTCTTTCCAGGCGCTGGCGTGGCATATTATCGTCATCAGCTTATCTGGCGCCCATGTGTTTTAGCCCTGGCTGGCGTCGCAGCGCCTGGGCGGCTGTGGGCCTTCCTGCACAGCGCATCTTGCAGCGGGCTGGAGCCCGCTTAGTCAGCGCCACATCTGGCCCGTTTAGTTTTCTGCTTGTGTCTCCTCTGCCGGTTCTCCTGGGGTGTAGCTTAAGCAACCGACTTGTGGGGGTGGGGTGGGTTTGGGCGGGGCGAGTGCGTAGCGCTGGTGTTTCCTTTTCTGGCGCGCAGTGGTGGTGGTTCTTGCGGTTAGGCTGTGGTGTAGGTTGGTGCTTGGGTTAGGTCTGGCGGTGTTTTTGTGCAACCCCTCCCGGGGGGCGGGGGGGCCAGCCTCCTGCTCTGTCTGCCGGGTCGGGGTGGGGTGGGATGGGTGGGGGTGGTTGTTGGTTTTTTCGAGGTGTTTCCTTTCTGTTTTCTTCTCTTTTCTTCTCTTCTTGCCCTGTCAGGGTTCTGGTCTCGGGGACCAGGCTGTCTTCAGGCAGCAGGGGGGCAGCGCGTCTGCCCCTGTTCAACCTTGTAAGGATGATTCCTCAAACAAAAAAAGCCGTCGGCAGGCGTGGGGGGGCCGCCGGCGGCCAGGCGTCGCACTGCCGATGCTGGGCCGGCTGGCGCGCAGGGTTCTGGTCTCGGGGACCGGCTGTCTTCAGGCAGCAGGGGGGCAGCGCGTCTGCCCCTGTTCAACCTTGTAAGGATGATTCCTCAAAAAAAAAAGGCAGGATCAGAAGCTGCAAGTTGTGATGCGGCGGTACTTGGCCGATTTGGCAGAACTCAATCTCCAGCAGCAACGGCGGGTAAAGCAACAGCAGCAGCAGGAGCAGCAGCGCCAGGTGCAGTCGCTTATGCCCCGGACCGGCTCCCGGTTTGGGGTCCTGGCCACGCTCAGGTGACAGGACGGGGCAGGGGATGGCGCTGCCACGGTTTTTTTTTTATTGAGGAATCATCCTTACAAGGTTGAACAGGGGCAGACGCGCTGCCCCCCTGCTGCCTGAAAGCAGCCTGGTCCCCGAGACCGGTGGCGTCCGGGCGTGGGCGACGGGTGCAACCAGCCGCGCACGCACCACAGCCGCCGCCGCAGCAACAGCCCCGCTCCAAAGGGCGCTGTGGCCCCGCCCAGCTCCCGCAGCAGAGGGCAGGGCGCTTGGGCGGCGGGCTGCCTCCCCCGCAGGACGGTGCTAGCTCGCCGCCGCACGTGCCCACTGGGCGGCCGGCCGGGGGACAGCACGCTGGTGGGGGCAGCGGGTCGGGGCGCCAGGGTGGAGGAGCGGGGCGGGCAGTGCCCCAGCCGCCGCCCCAGGCGGGGCCGCCACTGCAGACGTCACAACCGGCGGGTGGTGGTAAGGGCAGGGGCAGGGGCAGGGGCCTGGGCGCGCCGGCTGGGGTTTCGGCCGACACGGCTGGGCGCGCTGGTGGGGGTGCGGGCAGTGAGGCGGAGTACGGGGCCGTTTGCCTGACCCGCGACACGTGTGTCGCCATCGGCTCTGACCTCGTGACGCACCAGAACCGCTGCGCAGATGTGCAGGGGTGGGGTGGGGTGGGATAGGTGGGGGTGGTTGGTGGCGGTTTTCGAGGTGTTTGCTTTCTGTTTTCTTCTCTTTTCTTCTCTTCTTGCCCTATCAGGTTCTGGTCTCGGGGACCAGGCTGCTTTCAGGCAGCAGGGGGGCAGCGCGTCTGCCCCTGTTCAACCTTGTAAGGATGATTCCTCAAAAGAAAAGGGGTATGAGTGGGCGCAGCTTGGCCGCGACGCGCTTGGTGGCCGCCTCCTCGGCTACCTCCGTGACCAGGGCGCCACCGTACCGGACTGGGCCGTCTGCCGCGTGCCGGCCGGCCGTACCGCCGTCCTGGCACAGCTGCGCGACGAGTTCACTGGCTGGTGGCGCCTGTACTCTGCCCAGCCTGCAGGCACGCCCCTGCCTTCCGACGTGACGGAGCAGCTGGATGATGCCGCGCAGCAGGTGCAGACGGCCTACATGGACTACGTGCTCCTAGACGCCCGCACCCTGCGGTCCGCTAAGCGTGGGCCGGCGGACCCCGGCGGGGCCGGGGGGCCCAGCCGCCGGCAACGCCAGCACCGCAGCCGCAGTACCTCCAGCCTCATGAGCCTGGGCAGCGCTCCACTGCGCCCCGGCGGTGCCAGCTCAGGCGCCGCTAGCATGAGCACCAGCAGCGGCGGCGCGCCCCCCAGCCAGGGTGGCGGCCGCAGCCGCAAACGCCACAGCAGCAACAGCAACCGCAACCGCCACGGCGCTGCCGTGGCCGGCGGGCGCTCATAATGCGGCCACCAGTGGGAGCGGCGAACCTTCGGCTGCTGACAGTGAATGTCAACGGCCTGGGCTCGCCGTTCAAGGCGCGGGCGCTGGTCTCGCACCTGCAGCAAGTTGGGGCGGATGTGGCGATGGTGCAGGAGACCCACGCTACTGACACGACGGCGCTGGAGTCTTGCCTTCGTGCCGCGCAGGGGGCGTGCCTTCCGTGGCGCCACTGCCTCGCTGCCAGCCCGGCAGCGTCGCCCCACTCCTGTGGGACGGCTGTCCTGGCGCGGAGTCGGCTGTCCCTTCCAGGCTGCGTACTGCAGCCGCCGTCAACGGATGCAGCGGGCCGTGTGGTATGTTGGGATTGGGACGTGGGTCACCTGCGCCTGCGCTTCGTGTGTGTGTATGCGCCCACGGCCGTGGCGGACAAGCCTGCTTTCTTTGCCGGGCTGCAGCCTTACCTGGCCTCAGACAGGGTGCTTGTTGTCGGTGGGGACTGGAACTGTGTCACCGATGCCAGTCAGGAGGCGGCCCCTAGCCCGTCACGTGCTGCAGGTGCCCCGCAACTTGCCAGCCTCCTCGCCCAGTTTTTTTTTTGAGCAATCATCCTATCTAGTTCAGTCTGGTGGACCCTTGGGCGAGCAAGCGTGGCGGCGCCAAGGGCTACACGCATCCGGCCACACCCAAGCCGGCCACTCCCGCACGCCTGGATCGGTGGTATGTCAGTGCCACCGCAGCGCCCTGGGTGGTGGATGTCGCTCGCACGTATGGGGTGCCTGGGGACCACAACAGTGTGCTGCTCACCCCCGACCTGCCGCATGCGCACCGGGAGCAGTGGCGCTTCCCCACGTACCTGCTGTTTCACCCCTCGCTGCGTTTGGAGCTCGAACAGCGCTTGGAGGCGCACGTTGCCGCAAATCCCGTGGCCAGTACAGGTGACGGCGCTTGCACGCAATGGGAGGCGGACAAGTTCTTCTTGCGGGAGGCCGCCACCAGCATCCACCGTCGGCATGCACGCCAGACCCGGGATGGGCTGCATGGCGTCGTGCTGGCCGCAGACGCGGCCGCTGCCCTGGCCGACCGGCCGGGTGCCAGCGCCGCGCAGCTTCAGGCTGCGGCCATGGCCAACTTGGCGGTGCGAGAGGAGCGGGCAGCTGCCGCAGCGGCCAGCCACAATGCCCGCGCTGCACTGATGGAGGAGCATGGGGAGCGGGGAACTCGCTGGTTCCATCGGCAGGCTGACGAGCCAGCAGCCGGCGCGCAGGAGCCCATCACACACTTGAAGGTGCCGGGGCAACCGGCGCCTGTGGCGCTCACGGGGCCGGGCACGCGCAACACTGTCTCCGCAGCCGCCGCAGCCATGTACAGCAGCACCAGCCCCACCGGCCTGTTCCGCGTGCAGCCGGTCTGTACGGCGTCGCAGCAACAGCTTCTGGCGGCCATTGACCGCAAGGTTCCAGCGGATCTGCAGGCCGCCGCAGAGGGGTCCGGTGACGGCGCCCTCAGTGATGCCGAGCTGATGGCAGCGCTGGCTGGCTCCGCCAATGGTAAAGCGCCTGGGTCGGACGGGGTCCCGTACGAGGTGTACAAGGTTTTCTGGGCGCTGCTGGGTCCGCGCTTGTGTGCTGCTGCTGCCGCTGCCTTTGCTGCCGCTGCAGACGCCCACGATGGCGGTGAAATGGCGGCGGCGCTGCCCGCCTCCTGGCGGGAGGGCATCATCACGCTCATCTACAAGGGCAAAAGCCTGGACCGCGCCGAGCTGGCGTCCTACCGGCCCATACATCACGCTGCTCAACTGCGCCATCCAAGGATAGGCTCGTTGGTCGCGTCAGTGTAGCGCGCGTGCGGCGCAGCTGACCACCAACGGCGCAGTCGCGGCTGGCGGAGCGGGAGGCGGAGTGGCAGCGTGCAGCGGCGCAGCTGACCACCACGGCGGCGCAGCACTTCCACAATAACCCGGTGGCTCTGGACCCCTGGCTCCACCGCACCTCCGCGGCAGCCGGGCAGCAGAACACGCCGGCGAGAGAACTGCAGTCGTATGCGTCCCCGTCCCAGCAGTCGGGTGAGGGGCCGCGGCGTTCCGCGCGGCTGCAGGAGCAGGCGGCGGGCGGGGCGGGGCCTAGCACGGGGCCTGCCACGGCGGCGGCGGCAGCAGCGGCGGCGGTGGAGGGCGACCCTCGCACGCCGCCCCCAGATGCGTCCCTTCTGCGGGGTACGTGGCGGAGGCTGTGGGCTGGCTTTCAGGCAGCAGGGGGGCAGCGCGTCTGCCCCTGTTCAACCTTGTAAGGATGATTCCTCAAAAAAAAAAAGACAGCCACGCCAGTCGGGGGGCTAAGGTGCTGGTGTACCGGCTGCAACATGCTTACCTGCCTTGCGGGCTGTACCGGGCGGGCAAGGGCATTCGGCCACGGGTGACCACGGGGTGCGGGGGGTTGGGGGCGCACTGTCCTCACCCCGCCTGCGGGCCACCTGGCCCGCGGGCGTGGGCCAGCCTGACACACATCTTCCTGGAGTGTCCAGCTTATGCGCAGGCAAGGGAGTGGCTGCAGCAGCTGTGGGCCTGCGTTGCGCCCCAGGCAGCGGAGCCACCAGTGACGGACGCGGGCTTCATGCTGGGGGACCGCATGGGTGTGCGGGCCTCAGGCCCGCGGGGGGCGGGCGCGCTGCTGTGGAGCACTTTGCGGGCCACCTTGCGGTGGTCTACCACCCTTGGCAGTAGGGCGGTAGTGCGTCTACCACCGCAACCTTGTAAGGATGACTTTAAAAACAAACCTCTTCTTGTACGCCGTCTGGTGTGCGTACTGGTCCCGCGAGCCTGCTAAGCAGACGTCGCAGCATGTGGTTCGGGAGGTGGTCAGCGAGCTGCGCAGGGTGATGCAGCTGCGTTTCACTGCCGCCACGCTAACCCCTGAAACCCTGTCGGCTCTGCCCACACAGCTTCTCACCGCACAGCTCAAGGCGGCTAAGCTGGAGCACTTTGTTGCCATCTGGACGGCGGGTGGCGCGCTTTGTGAAGTGGAGGAGGTTCAGGGTGGGTCACCGAAGTTGAACTTGCGGCTGACGCTTGCATCACCTGTGCAGGCCCCCTACATTTTCCTTTTGGGCGGCGTTTCTTTCCAGGCGCTGGCGTGGCATTTTTTCGTCATCAGGTTATCTGGCGCCCATGTGTTTTAGCTCTGGCTGGCGTCGCAGCGCCTGGGCGGCTGTGGGCCTTCCTGCACAGCGCATCTTGCAGTGGGCTGGAGCCCGCTTAGTCAGCGCCACATCTGGCCCGTTTAGTTTTCTGCTTGTGTCTCCTCTGCCGGTTCTCCTGGGGTGTTGCTTAAGCAACCGACTTGTGGGGGTGGGGTGGGTTTGGGCGGGGCGAGTGCGTAGCGCTGGTGTTTTCTTTTCTGGCGCGCAGTGGTGGTGGTTCTTGCGGTTAGGCTGTGGTGTAGGTTGGTGCTTGGGTTAGGTCTGGCGGTGTTTTTGTGCAACCCCTCCCGGGGGGCGGGGGGGCCAGCCTCCTGCTCTGTCTGCCGGGTCGGGGTGGGGTGGGATGGGTGGGGGTGGTTGTTGGCTTTTTCGAGGTGTTTGCTTTCTGTTTTCTTCTCTTTTCTTCTCTTCTTGCCCTGTCAGGGTTCTGGTCTCGGGGACCAGGCTGTCTTCAGGCAGCAGGGGGGCAGCGCGTCTGCCCCTGTTCAATTTTGTAAGGATGATTCCTCAAAAAAAAACTGCGACTTCAAGATGGTGTCCAAGGCCGTCAGCGCCCGCCTGCAGCCCATTCCAGGCGCTGGCGTGGCGTTTTATCGTCATCAGCTTATCTGGCGCCCTTGGGTTTTAGCTCTGGCTGGCGTCGCAGCGCCTGGGCAGCTGTGGGCCTTCCTGCACAGCGCGTCTTGCAGTGGGCTGGAGCCCGCTTAGTCAGCGCCACATCTGGCCCGTTTAGTTTTCTGCTTGTGTCTCCTCTGCCGGTTCTCCTGGGGTGTTGCTTAAGCAACCGACTTGTGGGGGTGGGGTGGGTTTTGGGCGGGGTGAGTGCGTAGCGCTGGTGTTTTCTTTTCTGGCGCGCGGTGGTGGTGGTTCTTGCGGTTAGGCTGTGGTGTAGGTTGGTGCGCCGCCAGTGGGACCGACGTGGCGTGAGTTCACAATCCCCATTTCACGCTCAAGGCGGTAGTAGAGAAGGGATGTGGTGCGCAGGCTGATGACACTGTGCATGTGTATGCGCGAGCAGCAGGATTTTGCTGATGTGGTGGTGGCACCCAGCGACCGGAGAAGGGGTTCCAAGGTGTTTGACACAGTGCCGCCGTGGCCCAGCGTCACAATCTGCTCCTTTTTATATACTACGTCCCAGCCTGCATCCCGCAGGGCGTCGGCTAGGCGAGTGTGCTGGGCTTGTTTCTGGTCACACTTTTCGCTGTGGTGGAGGTCTGATGTGTAACCAACTTCTATCAGGTAAACTTTGTGTTGCCATCGGCCGGCGGTTGTAAGGCCGCGAGGCCCACTAGCCCCCACGTCGGAGCGTGGTAGGGATGGGATGAACAGGATGTCAGGCCTCATCCTTTTTCGGTCGGCCTCGGGGATATTGTTGCGCAGCATCCATTTGGGGGGGCAGGTGCCCGCACAGTATTCGGGGCGTGCATCTGCACTGCTTGCGTCCATCAACATGTACCCGCCACTGTTGGCGCCATGGTGCAGGCATTCCGCGATCATACGGACGGCGGCATTGTGTTTGGCGATGCGGGCCCCAACAAGTTGGGGGTGCGCACAGTGGCCGGCAAGGTGGCCTGTGTTGCCCCGTTCGGGGGGGGATCCAGCGCGCTGGTGAATCGGGGCGCAGAGTGCACATGTGTCACTCGCACGTAGTTTGAACAGCGCAAGCCGGGCGGGGCAGATGAGGCCTCCCTGCCTGGCATTCTGGATGAAGCGTCGGAGGCTGTGCCCAGCGCCGGGGTGCGTCATGTAGGCGGTGCTGGCCCTAGTGTCCAGGTGTGGGGCGGACTCCGCCCACTTGGTCGTGTAGAGTGTGTGTTTGGAATGACCGCCATGGGAGGAAGGGTCTAGTGTTTTCAGGAGGCCTCGATTGAGGTCCGAGATGTAGTGCACGGTGGTAGAGCCGTCTTCCCGCATCCGGGTCGTTGCTGGCCACCAGTGTGCGGCGTGGGGGTTATTGTCAGCGAGCTCCGAGACGTCAGCCGGTTTAGTGCTTGTAGCTACGTCTGCTGCACCTTTATCGGCTTCTTCATTACCGTGCAGACCCGTGTGAGAAACGACTTTGAGGAAAACGGTGTGTGCGTCCCTCTTCGCTCGTGCATGGAGCAAATCGGCGATCGAACTCAAAAGTGCCTTATGTTTGCTCAGATGTAAGCGACGTGGTTCGTTAATAGCCCGTTTAATTAGATACAAGCTTGCAGCTGAGTCACTGGCAATGGTTAGCGTTTTCTTCGCGAACATACTAGTTTCACCTCCGAATTCTTCCAGGGCTGCACGAATTGCAGCGAGCTCGGCGCGTGTAATAGTGTTAGTGCAGCCAAATCCATTTGGGTTTACGTAGACAACACGGTCTTTATGCCAAGCACAAGCCCCAGCCACTTGTAGTTCTCTACCGTTTTCAGTCGTTGTCTTGGATACCGAGCCATCGGTCCATACAATTTCCTCGGGGTTGTGGGCCAGCGGCAGTGTACGTTGGAATTGTGTCCGATTCAACCTCGGTGTCGCTGGAGCTTCGTCAGGCGTGACCATAGTGGCAATGTTCAGGTGAGTTGCGAGGTACTTGGCATGTTTGGAGATGTGACGTGGGATGTGGGGACACGACGTGTTTAACGTGCCGGACCCGAGGTGGGTGTCAGCGACGGTTGCGGGTGCGTGGGGGCCGGCTACCAGTGAGGAGCGAAGGCCTTTCCAGCTCTGCGTGAAGGCGTTTAGCCCAGCTGTGTTGCCAACGGCAACTAGTATGGCTCCGCGTTGCTTCTGCAGGGGCACGTCAGTGCCGAGTCCAGGCTCCATCCCAGCTGTGCCTGGGGAGTCCAGTTCTCCGTTCGTCCAGGTGGCGAGTCGGCGGCAGAGCGGGTGGGTTAGCCACTGTGTGTGTGGGTAAGTTGCGCACTTTGGGAGGACTAGAATGGTCAGTGTGGGTTCCAGGGAGTTGTTGACTGTCTCGGCACTGGCGAGGGCCCATACGAGGGCCTGTCGTGAGGCATCAGGGTTTGCAGGAGGGTGTGCATAGTGGAGCCCCGTCCATGCAGTGCTGTAGGCATCGTGTTGGGCGCCGAACACCACATCAGCGGCTTCCCGGCTCCAGTATTCATCGGCATCGGTCGTGTGGTTCAGGGGTGAGGCAAACATTTCCTTGACCCTCCCCCTGCCGGTGTTTCGCAGGCTGCGCACAACGGCTCGGACGGTTGCCGAGGGGAGGGACGTCTGGTGCTGTGGTGCCGTCTTATGATCAGTTTGCCCCGGGTCGCGCCGGTATCGGTGCAGCAGGGCAGCCACCGCCTCCTCGAAGGCCTTGGTCCGGTTGTTGTTGGTCCGGTTGAAGCTTTCCCAGAGCGTTTGAAGGCGTGCGTAGGTGAGCATGCCGAGCCAGCGTCCGCTGGGTTCATAGACATGGGCCTCTCGGGGGAGGGCCCGGCCTGCTGTGGGGGTGGTGATGGCGTAGCTGCCTGGGGGGGAAACGTCGTGGTAGGGATCGCTGGGGACGGTAGAGATGATGGTTGCTGCGCGGGTCACCCGTGCACGCATTGCTTGATCGTCCGGGTCGTCATCGTGCCGGCCCTGGCGTTGCCGCATTGTCAGGTTGCGATCCTTCGGAGGCCGTGTGGGGCGGGCGGGTGCATCAGGTCCCGCTGCAAGTCGGTTGGTGTATTCTGAGATCAGCTCCTCCCACTCCAGGTCATGCTTAAGGTCACGCTCACGCTCATTGCTGTTTGCCCACGTAACTTGGCGCAGGAGACGAGTCGACCTTGATGAAAAGAGGGCCGCACGTGGGGCATGTGTTGTCTCGAGTGGCCCGGGCGCAGGTGCGGTGGGCGGCGCGTGTGTAGGTAGGATGCCGGCGGGTTGGGCCGCTGTTGCTGTGTCTGCGTCTGTCGTGCCGGCCCCGTCTGGGTGGGGCTGCATTGTGCGTGGGCGAGCCTGCAGTGGGTGCTTGTAGCAGCGCACGTCTGTGACCGTGGCGTAGCCCATGCGTGAGAAGGCGGTGACTAGGCCGGGTGGGATGACAGATGGCTTCCATTGGACCGCGAAGTATGGCTCGCGGGTGTTGGTTGTGTCCTCGCCCGCTTTGTGTTTGCGTGCAATTTCCTTATCTGTGGCAGTTTGTTGGTTTGTGCGGTACAGGATGGCCGCCAGCTCCTGGCCATCATTATCCAGGTCGTAGGTAAGCTGCGCATCTCCGTTGGTGCAGTCATCGGTGGGAGGGTGGACCAGGTCCTTGACTACACGTTCCCGGGCTAGTTTCCAAAGTGTTTGCTTGCCCCGCCGGCGAGACAGCCTGAGTGGTGAGGCTTGCTGCCTATCGTCCGCTTCCATCAGGTCGTGCTGACTATCGTCCACTTCCATTTGGTCGTGCTCAGGTGCTGCGGCGTCGACGTCCATTGGGTCCTCAGCGGCGGCCGCGGCTGGCTGCCCTTGGTGGAGGTAGGTTTGCACGGCGCCAGTAGACGGCATGGTCGCATTCGCAGTGAGCAGAGTGGTTATTGCGGGGGCCAGGGGCCGTTGCGTGCGGGTAACCGGGGTTCGGTTATTGAATGAAGGGGGGTCCCTTGAGTGGGGCTTGCAGAGGTGGTTGTGCCTGCTCATGTCTTTTGCCAGGGCCGTGAACACTGAACGTGCCGTTTTGTACCCACGTGTGCCAACGGCCAGGCTTTCGTCTCCATTTGTGAGGCGCATAGCCGTGCTGATTGCGGCTTTATCACCGGTGAGCAGGTCGTCGGGTGTTGTGCGCGTGTTTTCTGCAATGCGGGCCTTTTGGGCAGCGTGTTTCGTGACGCGGCGGGAGTGGGCAGTTGGGTGTGTGGGAGTGCGCATGACGGGCGTCTTCCGTGGCCGTGCCACCGGGTTATTGTGGAAATGCTGCGCCGCCGTGGTGGTCAGCTGCGCCGCTGCACGCTGCCACTCCGCCTCCCGCTCCGCCAGCCGCGACTGTGCCGCCGGCTGGGTCCCCGAACCCCCCGCCTGCTGTGCTGGCGCCGGGCACGGCATGGCTGCGGGGCGGGCCGGAGCCAGAGGGGCGGCCGGGTTTATTTTTTGAGGAATCATCCTTACAAGGTTGAACGGGTTGGCCGCGGTGATGGCCCGCCGCACGTCCTGCACCGTGTAGTCCGCCAAGCTGACACCCGCAATTTGGCAGAGCTCCGGGTGCACCACCACCCCAGCCTCCGGCGCCAGGAAGTACGGCGCCCGAGGCCACGCCCCCGCCCGTTCCCCTGGTGATGCTGCATCGTACGCCGCCCGCTCTTCAAAGACTCTCGGCTGGAGCACTTTGTTGCCATCTGGACGGCGGGTGGCGCGCTTTGTGAAGTGGAGGAGGTTCAGGGTGGGTCACCGAAGTTGAACTTGCGGCTGATGCTTGCATCACCTGTGCAGGCCCCCTAGGTTTCCTTTTGGGCGGCGTTTCTTTCCAGGCGCTGGCGTGGCGTATTATCGTCATCAGCTTATCTGGCGCCCCATGTGTTATAGCTCTGGCTGGCGTCGCAGCACCTGGGCGGCTGTGGGCCTTCCTGCACAGCGCGTCTTGCAGCGGGCTGGAGCCCGCTTAGTCAGCGCCACATCTGGCCCGTTTAGTTTTCTGCTTGTGTCTCCTCTGCCGGTTCTCCTGGGGTGTTGCTTAAGCAACCGACTTGTGGGGGTGGGGTGGGTTTGGGCGGGGCGACTGCGTAGCGCTGGTGTTTTCTTTTCTGGCGCGCAGTGGTGGTGTTTCTTGCGGTTAGGCTGTGGTGTAGGTTGGTGCTTGGGTTAGGTCTGGCGGTGTTTTTATGCAACCCCTCCTGGGGGGCGGGGGGGCCAGCCTCCTGCTCTGTCTGCCGGGTCGGGGTGAGATGGGGTGGGTTGGATGGGGGTGGTTGGTGGCGGTTTCGAGGTGTTTGCTTCCTGTTTTCTTCTCTTTTCTTCTCTTCTTGCCCTGTCAGGGTTCTGGTCTCGGGGACCAGGCTGCTTTCAGGCAGCAGGGGGGCAGCGCGTCTGCCCCTGTTCAACCTTGTAAGGATGATTCCTCAAAACAAATCCAGCAGCCGGTGATGAACGCGGTCTGCAGCTCATCCACAACTGCATCCAGGGCGGGCTGCAGGCGGGCGCTGACGGCCTTGGACACCATCTTGAAGTCGCAGTTGAGCAGCGTGATGGGCCGGTAGGACGCCAGCTCGGCGCGGTCCAGGCTTTTGCCCTTGCAGATGAGCGTAATGATGCCCTCCCGCCAGGAGGCGGGCAGCGCCGCCGCCATTTCACCGCCATCGTGGGCGTCTGCAGCGGCAGCAAAGGCAGCGGCAGCAGCAGCACACAAGCGCAGACCCAGCAGCGCCCAGAAAACCTTGTACACCTCGTACGGGACCCCGTCCGACCCAGGCGCTTTACCATTGGCGGAGCCAGCCAGCGCTGCCATCAGCTCGGCATCACTGAGGGCGCCGTCACCGGACCCCTCTGCGGCGGCCTGCAGATCCGCCGGAACCTTGCGGTCAATGGCCGCCAGAAGCTGTTGCTGCGACGCCGTACAGACCGGCTGCACGCGGAACAGGCCGGTGGGGCTGGTGCTGCTGTACATGGCTGCGGCGGCTGCGGAGACAGTGTTGCGCGTGCCCGGCCCCGTTAGCGCCACAGGCGCCGGTTGCCCCGGCACCTTCAAGTGTGTGATGGGCTCCTGCGCGCCGGCTGCTGGCTCGTCAGCCTGCCGATGGAACCCGCGAGTGCCCCGCTCCCCATGCTCCTCCATCAGTGCAGCGCGGGCATTGTGGCTGGCCGCTGCGGCAGCTGCCCGCTCCTCCCGCACCGCCAAGTTGGCCATGGCCGCAGCCTGACGCTGCGCGGCGCTGGCACCCGGCCGGTCGGCCAGGGCAGGGCACATCTGGCCCGTTTAGTTTTCTGCTTGTGTCTCCTCTGCCGGTTCTCCTGGGGTGTTGCTTAAGCAACCGACTTGTGGGGGTGGGGTGGGTTACGGCGGGTCGAGTGGTGGTAGCACTGGTGTTTTCTTTTCTGGCGCGCGGTGGTGGTGGTTCTTGCGGTTAGGCTGTGGTGTAGGTTGGTGCTTGGGTTAGGTCTGGCGGTGTTTTTTGTGCAACCCCTCCCGGGGGGCGGGGGGGCCAGCCTCCTGCTCTGTCTGCCGGGTCGGGGTGGGATGGGGGGGGGGGGATGGGGGGGGGGGGGGGGTTGTTGGCGTTTTCGAGGTGTTTGCTTTCTGTTTTCTTCTCTTCTCTTCTCTTCTTGCCCTTTCAGGGTTCTGGTCTCGGGGACCAGGCTGTCTTCAGGCAGCAGGGGGGTAGCGCGTCTGCCCCTGTTAAACCTTGTAAGGATGATTCCTTAAAAAAAAGCCCTCATCTTAAACACCCAATCCCACGCCAGTGCTGTTGGAACCGCCTGCTGCGGTCGGTTGAGCGGCTGCCTGTGCAGCCGCTGGGGTCCCGCCGGCGGGGGGCAGCACGGGTCCAGTATGAGCGCCGGCGGCGACAGCTAGCAGCAATGGCCTGTGGGGGCCCAGTGCTGAAACGCCGCTGTTGCGCCCACCCGCACCGCCGCCGCCTTCGGCCCTCATCTTAAACACCCAATCCCACGCCAGTGCTGTTGGAACCGCCTGCTGCGGCCGAGCGGCTGCCAGTGTAGCCGCTAGCTAGGGTGCCGCCGGCGGGGGGCCGCACGGGTTCAGAGTGAGCGCTGGCGACGACAGCAAGCCATGGCCTGTGCGTGGGGGGCCACCCCTAAAGCGCCGCCATAGCGCCCATCCACGCCGTCGCCGCTAGCTATCGCCGCTCACGGCCCTCATCTCAGGCACCCAATCCCTCGCCAGTGCTGTTGGAACCGCCTGCTGGTGGAACCGCCTGCTGCTGCTTACTCAGGTGAATCGATCCTACCTGCACACCTGCTGAGCGAGGTGCGTGAAGTTTGCACACTGGCAGTTATAACTCAGAAAACAGAAGCAAACGTCATTCCATGCCCGCTCCTATTCATCTGGTTCCCCTACATACGCCTGCATTCAATCAATCGTTACATACACGCAACCTGTGTTTAGCGCGTTTGCAAGGTTGTACAGCGCTCTGGCCACTAGCACGTACGGGCAAGGAAGGCGGCGTTTGCATGAGCATACCGTACATGTTCTGGCATGTTTGCCTTCCACTTGCGGCCAACAATCCTGCCCAACGTACGCAGAAAAAAAAACTTCTGGTGTACATCATCTACGCCGAGCGAGGCTGTCTGTGCTCTCCACCGGACACATCGATCAACGTCCATAATCTATCTACTACAGGTGCTGGATGGCATGAACTTGAACGGTGTAAGATGGCGAGTGCTGACAAAACCGCAGGTAGATAGCTAGGCCTGAACAGCTCATCACACCACAGCCAGACCCAGACCGAATCATACATTGTAAAAGTCTCACATGCCAGAATTCATTAGCGTATACAGGGCATGGCATCGAGAAAAATCAAAGCATCACTCAACATCCCAGCTGCTGCACATGTTTATCGTGGCCTTACTTGAACAAGCCCAGGCTGCAAACACGCACTACATAATTTGTGCACTAGTACGTGGTTTGACAGTTCCCGGCCAGCGGCAGCGAAGAGCCGCAGAGCACCAGCCCGACTAGGTTGTTGCTACCTGGACAACACGTCGTGGCAAAGCCACACCGCACTGAAGCGTCATAAAGCAGAATCTCACAAGAGCATGCGCAAGGACACGCGCGATGCCGCCCAGAGCGCAGTAAAGAGCGCCCTGCGCGGGACGTGAAGTGCATTCAACTGTCACAGGCGGACCCGGCAGGGACCCGGCAGGGACGCGGCATCATATGTTTGAGAGTCCGGAGCCCGGCGGCACGCCCAAGGTCCAGCCGTCCTACTTGATTAGCCCAGCCCCAGCAGGAGCACCCCCTGCTGCCTACTCACCGCATTAGCCAGGGGTTCTGGTACATCTGCACAGCGCTGTAGGTGTAGGTGCTCCAGCAGTACACGCGACGGCCCCACGCGCACATTCGTTGAAGCCGTGAGCGCTTTAGGTTCTGCAAGGCGGGGGCAGTGCAGCCAGGTTGAGTGCGTGGATCATGCGGCCAATCAACACAGGCAGATGCCACTATGCAGTAGTCACGCTTGCCCGCCCCTGCATACCAAACACTGCCGCGGTAACTTTGCATGCTTTTAAATACCAGTTAAACCCGTGGGCACTCGCATCGCGGCTCCCGCAAGGCCTGCACCCACCCACCCGCAGGGCCTCCACAAGCGCGAGCTGTAGCTGCCGGGGAGTCATTTGCTGCGCCTCGGGGAGGTCCTGGATGCACGCCGCGATGTAGAAGGCCAAGCACTCCACGGCGTCGTGCTTGTCCACCAGCACAAACCCGTCGCCGTCCATTGCGTCTAGCGCCTTGTCAGCGTCGGCTGCTTGAGACGTGGAGGCCTCCATCACGCTTGCGGGCTGAGTGGTGCCCTCCGAGGCGAGCGGCTGTGATATCACCGCGTGCTTTGAATGCAACGACGCCCCAGCAGCTGCTACCGCCTGCACGTTACAGCAAGGGATGGCGCATGGAATTCCCGGACTAGGGTTTCACCCAGGCCGAGGCCTGCTGTCGCTGGTCGAGCTCATCTTACCGATTGACGTGGTGTGTGACCGCTCCACAGCTTTGCTAGCCATGAACTCGCTTGCCCCGACGAATGCTTCCGCGCAAGCGAACTCGCAAAGGCTGGGTCCGCGACGAAGTGCTCCAGCTCATTGTATACCTGCAACAGACAATTAATCATTGAGACAGAGCGACTGAAAGCGACTCAGCATCCCCGCGTCTCCAATGGCTCTTCGGGCAAAGCTAGTTCAAAATGCATTTCTGGCGTTCTCGCACCTCTTCCTCCAGCTCAGTGTAAAGCTCCTGAGCAACCTCGCTCGTCACTGCCGCTTCCATTGTCGCCGTAAAAACCCAACGGCCCAGCTTGGAAAATAAGCAGAATAGGCTGAAATGCGAAAGAGCAGGAAAAACAACGGTCCATAGGGGCCGGTCTTAGGATCGCACGGATCGGGCGCCGCGATGGGAACCGCAGCGGCCACAAGTACTCGCAGCCGCGCCGGTATCGCTCCTTTTCCGCCTGTGCGTGAGCGGGCGGGCCATAAGGCCCTGCCAGCTCCGCAAGGAACAGCACCGACACACAGCTATCGCAGCTGCAGCCGCCGCGGCCGCAGGTGAGACCGCGCGCGCAACGTTGCCGCATTTCGGCGCCTGCTCTTGCCTGCGCTCGCTCGCTCTCTCGCGCGCTCCTCAATGGATGGTGATGCTGACTCGAACGCCTGGCGCTCTGCTGCTGCCTGCTCTGCTTCTGCTCCGCCACTCCGCCTCCACTGCTTCTGCGCTGCAGCCCACGGGTCGTCCCCGCCCCATCTGTCAACGCGAAGGTGAGCCGGGGCCGCCTGCTATCTGCAACTGGTCGCCCTCGCAATGCCCGTTGCTCGCCAATTACATGACATGAAACAGAGTCCCTACAGAGCCTATAGTAGAAATGCTGTCACTGAAGCGTGCCCGCCCTGCCTGCCTGCTGCCTGCCTGCCTGCAGCGCGCGAGTCGCCCAAGGCCCGCGATCATGCCCCAACCCCCTGCAACACCGAGACGCCCGTTCTGGTGAGTGGGGGGGGGGGATAATGGGGTCAGGGTTGGGGCAGGGGTCGTCGGGGTTGGGTCGTCAGGGTTGGGTCAGGTTTGGGATGGCAGGTTTTGGGCAGGGTTGGGGCAGGGGTCGTCGGGGTTGGGTCGTCAGGATTGGGTCAGGTTTGGGATGGCAGGTTTTGGGCAGGGTTGGGGCAGGGGTCGTCGGGGTTGGGTCGTCAGGGTTGGGTCAGGTTTGGGATGGCAGGTTTTGGGCAGGGTTGGGGCAGGCTTGGGGCAGGGTTGGGAATGCAGGTTTGGGAATGCAGGTTTGGGTCAGGCACAACAACAACAACTGCCCCCCTGCCCCCCGCCCCCCTGCCCCCATGCAGGCTGTACTGCGGCGGCTGTTGAGCTGGCAAGCATGTGTGTTGGTGGCTGTGGGCCATGCGTCCTAGACAGGTGGTGCGGAATAGCGCGGCGGCTGTGGAGAATTCTTTGCTCCTGCGCCTGTCTACTGATGGGGGGACGTGGCCGTTGCAGGTGCTAACGTAGATGGCTCGACAGCTTGAGTCGCGCTAGGATGCGTGAGTTGGATGTCTAGGACGTGGACATGGCCGTGACGTGCACCATTGTTGGTGCACGTGCACCGAGCCCGACGGGAAACCTGAGGGACAAGCGTGATGCTAGCAGTACCCCGGCGGGGGCGGGCCCAAACCCAAACCCAACGGGAGAGACTCAACCCCATCCTCTTACCTATCGCCTGGCCGGGCGCCCGGAGCATGAGGAATGCGCATCAGCAAACTTCCAGCCAGCCAGCAACTTGTCGGTACAGTAACTCCGGCGTTCGACCAGCCATGCACTCCTGCTCTGCCGCTGCAAACTGTTTGCTGTCTGCTTGGGGTACGGGCGTCAGCTGCACCCTATGGGACCTCGCCAACCTGCCTGAACCCTGTCCCATCACACATCCTCTTACCCGGGGAGCACGCTGTCACGCAGCGAGTCGGCGATGTGCTCGCGATGGGGAACTTTGGCAATGAAATAACATACCTACGTCTGATTTATTCTGCGTAGCGTACACAGCTTGTGTTGTCCACCAATACTATCATCACCTGCTTCAAGTTGCCTTCTCGAGTTTTAGAGAGTTCGATGAGGCCCGGAAATGGTAAATCCTTGCATTTCTAGGCGTATATGGATTGATGCGGGTCGTTAAGATAATTTTGGAACTAGACTTCGCCGACAGCCTCACTTATACAAATTTGGCGGGGATGCCTTGGACTAGTTTTTCGGGGCTCGTGCAGCTACCCTAGATAGAGTAGACAGCCATGGCAGGTCCAAGGTTTAAGCTTGACCTGGTCACCTATGGCGACCCGGTAGCGCTGCTGCCGCTGCCGGTGGCGGTGGCGCCCACCCAAGCCAGCTTGCTGCCCTCGGGCAGCGAGGCGCTGGACGCTCAGCTTGCACGGGACCCGCAAGTCCTGCAGCAGCTTCAAGCAGCACTGACATCGACGGATATCTCCTACGTGTGGGTTTCGGTGCAGTGTGCTGCGATGCGTGCGGTCTCTTGAAGTACGCTTGTGGGTGCAGGAGAAGCAAACGCACGCCGCACCCTGACCTTCGCAGACACCCCATCAACACGGATGTAGCTACGACCCATAACCCTTCCAGCCTGTTGGCTCGGCAGCTTTTCGCCTCCAACTCTAACCTCTTCTTATATGGCATCGCCGGTAGGAGGCATTCGAGACGGAGAGGACGTGGAAGGGAAGCTCTGGCATGATGGTTGCAGCACGGACGCAGCCTCCGCAGCGGGCTTTCACATTCACGACGCAATTAAGGCAGCCCATGTATGTTCGGAGCCAAGTGTGCACCTAACGAGTTGCGTTGCGTGTGCACTGCAGCCGACCCAGAAGCCAGTGCGCTCGCGGCGACGCCAGGGCGCTCTGGTACGGGTGTAGTTGTGGCGCACAACAGCCAACCCGATGCATCTGTGCGTAAGGAGGCGGCACCGGTAAGCAATGATACAGTACTGTGCTGTCATAAGCCAGGGCTCGGGACCCCGGGTAGCCTCTCAAACGCGAAACGTGTGATGGGTCCCGCATTGGCTACAGGCGTCGGCACATACTGGCAAGAAGCGGGCGCGCAGGGCGCCTAAGCAGGAGGTGTACGTGATGACTCGGGACGAGGCACAGGTCGCGGCAGGTGCGCATGTGGATGGCCCCGGGGGGCGGGCGTGGGCGTGCGCATGCGCGTGGGGAGTTGGGAGCTCTGCGTCAGGGGCGCTGCTTGTGTGGCAATTTCCATCCACCCACCATTGGTGAGCCCCCACATGTCGCTTGCGTCCAGGCAATCCCACACCATAGCATGCCGCCTATTTCTCTTTCTTTCACACCCGCAGCCAAGCTCAGCGCCTTCCTGGAGTCCTTGCTGGCCACAGCGGCGCGCGCCGCCGAGGCCGCGGGTCCTGACAGTGACGCAGACAACTCGGAACAGGAGGACGATGTGGCGGTGCCGGGGCGGGCGGACCAGGACGGTTGTAGCGGGCGACCTCGTGGCCGGCCGGCGCATCGCTTCCGCGCTGAGGCTCTGCGCGGGCTGCACCAGGAGCTGCTAGCGGCCCAGAGCCATGGCTACCTGCGGCTGATGGGCACCCCGCGGCTGAAGCAGCTGCTGCTGGCACTGAATGAGACGGCCGGGTCGGGCGTAAGCCGCGTGCTGGCGGAGGACGATGAGGTGCGCGGCGGGGAATAAGGGGGAGTACGAGGGGAGTAAGCGGGGGTGGAGGATTCGAGTAAGGGAAAGGGCCGTGCCGCAGGGTTGAGGCAGGCAGTCAACTCGGCATATGGGTCCATGGCTACCGCCGCCTGCTGCTGCTTCACACACCCCATGTCCGCGGCCACTGCGCAGCCCAAGTCTGCACCTGTGGCCCGCGTTGCCGCCTGCCTGGAGGCTGTCCTATGTGAGCTGGTGGTGCTGGCCACGCCCGGCCTGCCCACCGAGCTGTACCTGGAGCAGCTGCTGGAGCGGGCGGTGGACGCGGCGCGGCACCACCTGCAGGTCAACGTGCTGGCGGTGCACGACGTGCGCTTCAAGCGGCTGTACCGCGCGGCGCTCATGGACGAGGGTGAGCGCGGGCGAGGGCGAGCTGGGAGCGGGGTGGGCAGATGGGAGCTCGGGTGGCAGGCGGGGGCAGGCGGGGGGGGGGGGGGGGCATGTGCTGAGGAAATGCTTGTGTTGAGGCCGAGGTGGATTGCGACTGATACCGTAGTGTGGGCGAACGTCGGTTACTTGCCGTTGCAGGCGATGAACCGGCAGCTAAGGTCACCAAGGCGCGAGGGAGACCGCGTGCGGCAGCCGGCCACCAGTGAGTGGGTGCTTTAGACCGGGGCTCTGGCTCGACTGCCCTGGTCATGCGCCAATGCCTATGCGCTTCCATGTACTCCGTCCCGCGTTCCCGGGCTCCATGTGACCGCCTGTGCCATCCCCTGCCTCATCCGCAGCGCCCCTCGCTGGTGCGCGCCGCTGCTGGGCCAGCTGGAGCAGGTGCTGGCCCTGCTGTCGGAGGTGGTGGGGCTGGTGCGGGTGGGCGTGTCGGGCCTCATCCCGCTAGTGCGCATGTCGCAACAGGCGCTCACCGTGGAGTCACTCAGCACGCTGCACTACCGCGCGCTAGGTGAGTCGGGTGTGTTGCGTCGGTCAGGGTTGGACTCATGACCAGAGCCGGTACCGTCTGAAGCTTTGAAGCTTTTGAATGCCCGCCAAGTGATGGCTGCTGCCGCCGCCCCCCCCCCCGTGGCCCCTCCCCTGCTTGGTAACAGGCCTGGCTGTGTCCATGTTCAAGTTCTACCCGCAGCACCGCAACACGGTGATGGACGAGTTTGTGCAGAGCGTGCTCACGCACCTCAGCCCGGGCAAGCACTTTCCACGCCACTTCCCGCTACCGGTAAGCATAGGCCGACATGCTCAACCCCTTGTTGTGCCCTACCGGACGCCCTATACGTGGCACCTCCAGGGTAACGCAACTGATGCCGCTGGTTGCTGACCCACCCTCTGCACCGATTGCCCGCACTTTTCGCACCAGACTGCCAGTCATTGCAAGCGCTGTCGGCCCCTGTCCCCCGCTTTTTGGTGCGCTGCAGTCTGCGGACGCGCCCACCAGCATTCAGATGACGAGCGCAATGGTGATGCAGCTGGTGCAAGTGGTGGCGGAGCTGCCGGCGGTGGACGCAGGCAGCCAGGCCGCCGAGATGTGCGTCAATACCTCCATTGGCTGGTCCGACTACTTCTGGTCAGAGGTCTTCAAGAAGTGAGCAGCGATGCATTATTAGGGAAGCTTGCTTGACGCGTAAACGGAATGAAATTGATCCGCTATCCTGGGCTGCCGCTTGAATACGTTGCGAGGGCACTAGGGCAGTAATGTTTGGGCTTTCCGCCCACTCTCATGCCCAATCCCTGCCATTTCCTGCTGCCCATCATTCACGCACACACACACCTGCATACCGTACATGCACTACAGGCTGCCGACGGCGCGCGCCGCCAAGGCCGAGGCCGCCACCGACCTGCGCGCCTGGGTGGAGGCGCTGGTGGACGACTTGCTGGCCGCCGTGCCGCTGCCTGAGTGGCCGGCGGCCTCGGTGCTGCTGCGGCGCCTGGTGCTGGCCATACAGGGCGAGCGCGGCCTCAAGAGCGCGGATGCCACCGCGAGACTAGTGTGCGTGGACCTGCTGGGGCAGCTGTCACAGCGGCTGTGCGGCCTGGCCAAGGAGGCGGATGCGCCAGAGGCCACGCGGGCGGTGGCGGCGCTGCTGGATGCGGCCAAGGGTGAGACTGGGCGGGGCGGGGCGAGGTCGGGCGGAGCGGGGCGGGGCGGCTCGGAGGGGGATGAATAGCGGTGATGTGGGTCAGGCATGTGGGTCAGGAATGTACGGTGCGGGGCAGGATTGTTGCTGTGCTGTGCGCGGGCATTTGTCTTGGGGCGTGCGTGTGCTTTGGGAGCGGCCGGGCGCGGCGTCAGTCGTCAGCTGTCCGCCATCTGGGTTGGGGTGGGTTAATGCTGTTACGGTTCGGGTCGATCTGGGTCAGGAGCTTATGCTCCGTGTGTGCCGCCCCTGAGACCCATAATGCTAACCAGCCGCCCCCCCTGCTTCCCTCGCCCGCCTGCAGCTACGGCGGCGGACCCCAAGGCGGCGGAGGCAGCGGACCGCGGCGAGCTGTTGCAGCAGCTGCTGCTGGAGCACCTGGCAGAGCACCACCCGGCCGCAGGAGCCAGCGCAGCGGCGGCCAGCACGGGCGCCCACACGGCCGCGGCGGGGGCTGGGGTGGCGGGCGCGGTGGCCGACGCCACCAGCGTGTCAGTCAGCGCGCGGCAAATGATTGCCTGCCTCATGCTGTCCGCCCACACCAAGGCGGCCAAGGCAGGGCTGCCCAAGGGGCGCGAGCTGGGCGCCAAGCAGTCCAGCGAGGCCATCCTGCGCTACCGGCAGGTCTGCGAGCGGCAGCGCTCATGTCTGGGCGCCTCCACGTCAGGTGGGAGGTCCCGCGAGGCGCGCATGTTGACATCCGCTGCACCGCACAGACTGGATTGTGGCCTTGGGGGTTGCAGGTGGCGGCAGGCGGGATACCAGATACCACACGGTGCGGGAAATGCTTTGCCCCATGTGGCATGTCGACATCTCGAACCACCCCTTCCTTTCCAGTTTCTGCAACCGCCTCAACCTGCCGCCTCCTTGCCGCGGTGGCCCAGGTCTGCCGGCTGTGTCACGGGAGGCCGCCACGCTGCTGGGCCGGGCGCTGCTGGCGGACTCGATGCTGGGCCGTGCCCGCCCCACGCTGCTGCGCTGGCTGGCGGACGCGGGCGGCGGCGGCAAGGCGCGGCAGGAGGTTCAGGCGGCGGCAGTGCGCGCCAAGGCCATCAAGCTGCTGGGCGGCGCCATAGAGGCGGATGTGCGCGTCCTGCAGATGCAGGAGGTGCAGGTGAGGCAGCCGCAGGCAACTTGGGGGTAGGAGCACATCCCTTTGGCTTAGGCTTAGGCTGCGAGTTTGACGACTTGAACTCTTGCGTACGGTGGCTTTGCTGTCTGTATTCCCCTGCAGGAGGGCATTCGAGGTGCGCTCGGGGATGACAGCGTCCTAGTGCGCGAGGCGGCGGTGGACCTGATCGGCAAGTGAGTGCGGGTGCAGGTTGTGGGAGCGGAGAGCTCTCGCCGGTTAGATGTGCTCGGGCACAACAAACACAAGTCCCTACACGTGTCGCAAACAAGCTAGCCCAGCATGGTTGCTGTGCTGGGCTTGATGGCGCCGCTGTGTATCGCTCACAAGCGGTATTACGTAAAGCATGCATCTTCGTCTGACGCACCGCACTCTTGCTCGTGTCGGCCCCTGCACTGCACGCAGGCATATTAGCCGCAGTGCCGAGCTGGCGGCGCAGTACTACGAGATCCTCACGCGCGCCTCGGAGGACCCCGGCCTCACCGTGCGCAAACGCGCCATCCGGTTGCTGTGGGAGTGCTGTGTGCGCTGCCCGGACTTTGTGCACCGGAGCGATGCGCTACTGCGAATTGTGTCGCGGGCGACGGACTCGGAGGTAGGTGCGCGCGGTGACACAGCCTGGAAGGTGCGTTGGGATGCGTTTATTCGTGTATGGTAATGCGCAATTGTTTGCGATTGTCGTGTTCCGGCACCTCAAACAAGGGGTTGTAATGTGGATCGCCGCCTCGCGTTCACGTTGCTCCTGCAGGAGACCATGCGCGCGCTAGTCACAAAGATCTGCTCCGAGATCTGGTTCCTGCCCAAGTTCACGATAGGTGAGGATGCATTGAGCATCTGCGCGCAGCCTGCCTCTCTGACAAGCAAACCTCTTTGCGCCTGGCATGTTACGCCACTTTGCAACACGCCCCAATGACACCATGCCTCCAGAGTATGAAGACGAGGTGTCACATGTGGCGCGGCGGCCCGAGCAGCGCGCCGCGCAGCTAGGAGAGGTGGTGGCGGCGGTGTACGCCAAGAGCGCCTTCGTCAGCCTGCCCTTCCACCCAGGCGTGCCGGTGGTGGCCACTGTGCGCGGCATCCTGGGCGAGGTGCGGCGCGGCAGACGGCAGTGGGAGCGCGGGAGGGGGAGGCGGATGTTGCTTACACCATCCCATGAGGACTAAAACGAGGAACAGAATTGGGGGGACGAGGGCCGGCTGGGGGACGCCGGTGCATGTACTGGGTCCGAGGACGGACTGGCCATGAACCCAGCCGATGCCACCATAGCGCACTGGATTGTGGCTTGAAGCAATATCGCACGACCACCTGTCCTGGCTGTTTGACCGTGACCCCGCAGGACGGCAAGGCGGACAGCGAGGCGGTGCGGGCAGGGGCGCGCGAGGTGGCGGACGCGCTGCTGTCTCGCGCGCTGGAGCTGCAGGGCGCGGCGGACGAGCCGCCGCAGCCCGAGGCTGCCGACGCGGCGGCTGGCTCCCTGTCGCCCTCTGATGAGCTCTTCCGCTGCCTGCTGGCCCTGCACGTGTTGTGCCTTGCGGACGTGAAGCTGCTGCACAAGGCCTCCGACCCACAACGGGCGGTGCGCTGCCTGGCACCCTACATCAAGGTGCGGCAGCTTGCGGGGGCATGCGCATGTGACGCCACTGAGCTTTCGCTTGGATTTGCCGATACAGTATTGCCTCCCTTGTAAACACATCCCCCGCGCATCTTAGTTCACCACGATCTTGCGAGCCTCCTGTCCCCGGCCTGCGCTTCTTCCTCACTGCTCAGGAACTGCCGGGCCGCGTTGAGGACGCCTCCTCCCGGCGCAAGGCCGAGCAGCTGGTGGTGGTGCTGGCCATCCTGGGCAGCTGCCTCGCGCCGCTGCGGCACCTGGAGGAGGCGTTGGCGACCGAGCTGGCGGCGGACCTGGTCAGCATCATCACGCGCGTGCACCATGTGCAGGTGAGGTGGCGGGGCTGGAGGGTGCAAGGCGGAGGAGTGGGAGCTGGTGCCGGCAACGGTGGTGGCGGAGTATCATGCAGGGAGCGTAGGTCGAAGTTCTGGCTTGGATTCTGGTGCCGCCATGGCTGGAAACCGCTTGACTGGTCGCGCCTGAACGCAGTCACCTACCTCCCATTGCTGCATCCCCAGGCCGTGAGTGTGGCGGGGCAGTGCCTGTGCACTCTGGCGCGCATCCTGCCGGCGCACAAGGCGGGTGTGCGGGAGCAGGCGGCTCAGTACTTCCTGCTGCTTGAGGGAGACTACCTCAAGAAGGTGCGGCGCGAGGGCTGGGGGCTGGGGCTGGGGATGGGGATGGTGGGATGTGAGATGAGCATGTGACCTGATGTCTTTGTCCGGCGGCTTGCGACTGCTGATGGCTGGATGAGCACCGAGCTGTCAGGATGAGCAGTTGCCGGGATAGTACGGTAGCTGGGGGCGAATGACTGGCACGCGCATTAGTGGTACCTCCCGCACGTTGCAGGTCGCCAACGACCCCAAGCTCACGGTGGAGCGGTTCCGCATGTACCCGCGCTTCCTGTACATCCTAGGCATGCTGTGCCGCTACGGCGCCGACGTGCTGGACGAGCCGGCCGAGGTGTGCGCGTGGGGGCGGGCGGGCGGGTGAAGAGGCAGGCGGGCTGGAGTGGTCAACTCACCACCAGGTCTTCCTCGTTTCCTACTCGCCGTGTTTTTCTGGTTAGTCTTGCACTGGCCGTTCCTGGGTCAGCGGTCGCGGCTCCTGCCTTACCCCGGCGCTGTTGTGCTGCGCCCGCAGGGCTCCAAGCACCCCAGCTGCAGCGCCGCGCTGGGCCTTCTGCTCAAGTACTACAACATGTACGCCGACAGCGTGCGCATACAGGAGACGGTACTGCAGGTGCGTACCGTACTGTGCGGTTCGGGGCTACTGCCTGGCCCGCGTGAGCCCCCGGCCTTTGTGTGTCCTTTACTGGCGTCCACTTGCGCGAGGGCAGCCACCGCCCATCCTCCTGAGTAGAGGCCGCCCGCCTCATCCTCATCGACCCCGAATCCCATCATACCCACTTCCATCCTCATCCCCAGGCCATGGGCTTCATCTTCATCGCGCGGCCTGCGCTGGCGGTGGACGTGCGCGAGGTGCAGCCCATCCTGGCCGGCGCGCTGGAGCCCCGCGCGCCCGCCTCGCTCAAGTGCCGCTGCCTGACCTCGCTCACAGAGCTGCTGCGGGTGGAGGAGGACGCCATGCTGGCCCGCCAAGCGGCGGCGCGGCGCGAGGCGGCGGCGGCGCACACGGCGTCCACCATGCCGGAGGCCGAGACGCGCGCACTGGCGCGGCGCAACGGCGAGGGCGACACGGGGTCCGTCACCAGCGGCCTGATCCAGATGCTGTGGGAGCGCATCCGGGCGCTCGCCACGGACGTGACGCCCGCAGCGTCGGCCGCGGCGGCCAGCGGTCAGACGCCGCCGTCCACGCCTAGTGGCAGTGCCGTGTCGGCAGCCGGCGCAGGTGCGAGGGCGGGGGCGATGGGAGGAGCAGAGGTTGTTTCCACCAATGCCATAAACACTCAAGACAGAGGGTTAGGGGTGAATGCGGGTAGACGTGCGGTTACGCGCTATCGACAAGGACTCAACCTAAAGGCGTGCTTGCCAACCGCGCCCTGCCTTACCCTGCCTCCTACCTCGCAGCTGTTCGGCGGCGCGCTCTGGAGCTTATGGAGGTGGTCATCCGTGGCGGCATCGTGGTGCCCTGGGAGGCGGTGTCGGCGCTGACTGCGCTGGCCACCGACCCCGAGCGCGACACCGCTGGTCGCGCGCTGACCTGCCTGCGGGGCGTGGTGGCGGCCAACACCGCTTTCGTGGCGGGCCAGGTGCCGCAGGGCGTGGCGGAGGCGTACGCCTTCCACTGCCGGCTTGCGGCGCTGGAGCGGCCCGGCCAGCCGCCGGCGCTAGGTGGGTCGCAGCTCCAAGGGCGAGTAAAAGCATGTTGCGTCGCATGTTTCTCACCCAATGGGTTCAGGGGCGAGCTGCATCAATGTGGTGAATGCCACTCTCGCGACCTCCTTGACGCATACAGACCAGAGCCGGCCGCTGATGGAGGGGCTGGGGCTGGTGTGGAGCCATGTGTTCCAGCCCGACCGCCAGCTCAAGAGCAAGTTCCTCAACGCGCTGCTCAAGCCCATGGATGACGCCTGCTGCCTGGCCAGTGGCACAGCGGCGCGGGTGAGGGGGGGGGCGGCCGGGGCCGGGGCCGGGGCGGCATCCACAGGCTGCACCAGTGCTGGTTTGTGTGGTTGCGGATGCGAAGCAGCTGCCACAACATGTACCACCCCTGTGGCCGCAGTCGGACCCGCACCTGCTGTCCTTCCTGGCCTACGTGGTGGCGGAGCTGCCCTACACGCGCATGGACGAGCTGCTGGCGGTGCTGCTGCGACTCAACGACATCCTCAGCCGCCGAGCGGAGGGCGTGCTGGGCCGCTTCCAGGAGCTGCGGCGGCTGGCGGACGCGCGGCAGTTGCAGGTGCGTGTGGGGGCGTGTGTGTGCGCGTGTGTCTGTGCGTTTGCGTGCTTGCCGGGGAGGGGACGCGCTGCTGTTTGGCATGGGGGCCGCCCGCGGAAGAACATTGGGCATGGCGGGAGCCCCTGGATGGGTTTACCACGGACACGCCCATCTAAGGAGTTCAGGAACAAGTCCATGATTGGGGGGCCTTGGCGCATATGTGTGTTGCGGTGCTGCAGGATGCTGACGCGGCGGGGCCCTCCACGTCGACCGCGGGAACAGCCAGGCCGGATCCGACCGGGACGCCGCCGCCGGCTGGGTCGGCAGCCGCTGGCGCGCGCCTGACGCTGGGCGGTGCTCAGGGCCTGTTGGCGACTGTGAAGGCAGCTCTGGGCGTGTCGCTGATGTTGCTGCTGAAGCAGTACCTCCGCATGGCCTACGATGTGGCCACAGAGCGTGTGGCCAAGTGAGTTCGGGGTTTAAAGCGCGATAGAAGTACGGAAACGACGGCTGTGCGGCTACGGTGCTTCTTGTCGTAAGCCGTGGACACCAGGGCCTGGTCGTTTTGCTTGGCACGTACATCCCTTCCCGTGCTGCTGGTCCTTGCACCACTGGCGGCCCCACACTAGTCCAGCTACTCCGCCCCGTCGTGCGCAGCGGAAGAACCCTAGACTGAATCCCAGGCAACTTGCGGCCCTGCAGGTACGACCCGTCCGGCCCTCAGCGCAAGGTGGAGGAGAAGCTGAACGCGGTGCACAGCGGCAAGCACCGCTTCAACGCCGCCAAGCTGCGGCTGGACGTGGCCGCGCAGCTGGCGGCAGCCGCCAGCAACCGCCACGGGGCGCTGGGCGCCAGCGGCTCGGCAGTGAAGGCGGCGGCCAGCGTCCCGCGCAGCGCCGCCAAGAGCGGCCAGGGGCAGGGCGGGCCAGAGGGCGCGGCATCGGCGCCAGTGCTGTCCGCTGCAGAGGCGGCGGCCGCTGAGGCTGCAGTGGTGTCGGGTCTCCGGCCCGGGCTGGACGAGCTGTACAAGGTGCTCAAGACGCTCATGAAGCAGGACGAGGCGGACTACAGGTGCGGGGGACGGGGCGGGAGGTGCGGAGGGGGCCTGGGGGTGCAGGCATGGCGATTGCAGTGATGGACAGAGGGTGCCTAACTGCCTATGGGAATATGGGGGTGGGGATTGTTGATCCTTCCGATCCCCAGAGCGGTAGGCAGGGGCGTTGACGGGACGGGGGTACTAACCCAGCTGGCACAATTACTGATGCAGCTTTCATGCGACTTCAGCGGGCCCATGCCGTACCGTTTTCTCGATGCAGGCAACGCATGGCCGAGGCCGATGCGGCGGCGCTGGGTGAGGGCGTTCCGGACGATGCCTCCCCGGGGGAAGGCGGCGGCGGGGCTGCGGGCGGCATGGACGTGGCAGCCATGATGGCAGCACCCAGCGCCGAGGGCAGTGCCAAGCCACCATCGGCAGCAAGGTGGGTTGTGCCCATTAGAGGCTTGGCGGGCGCCGCCTGCGCGTGTAGTGGGAGGCCTTAGCTTGGCATGAGGCAGGACGGGGTCGCATGCATGGAGCTACAGAGGGCTGCTATGCTCAAACCGGTTTGCTGCTGTCGGCTGTGTCGTACACAGGGGCCGTGGGCGGGGGCGCGGCTCACGCGGTGGCAGAGCTGGCAGTGCTGCGACGTCAGCTGGCGGCGGCGAAGTCGCCTCCCGGGGGCGAGGACGCGGGAGAGGGCGCGGCCGCGGCCAGCCGGCCTCCGGCGGGCGGGGCGGGCGCAAGCGGAAGAGTTCTGCACGTGACGGCAGCGATGTGGACAGCGACGGGGAGGAGGACGGCGGCAGCGGCGAGGACGCGGCCGACACGTACCGGCCGCAGCCCAGGAGGCGGCTGGAGGCGGCTCTGTGAGGAGGAACTGGGCGGCAATGCTGCCGGTGCGCTGGGGCCTGCGGTAGACATTATATCTGCAGTGGCGCGTGTTAGGCTTTGGGTAGTGCGGGGCCTGGCATTCTGACAATGAACCGCGTTGCGGTACGCGCGCACGCCTTGGTGTAGGCATACGTGAACGCTTCGCTTTCAAGCTAAACATGAGCCTTCGGACAAAACAAATGACACTCGCACGCACGCACAAAACAGGGGTGTTCCTGCGGTCGCCCCTCCCCTGAATCGATAAGAGGCGTGTTGGATGAGTTTGCAAGCGCAGATGTGGCGTGGCGGTGGTCGGAGCAGCCATACGGTAGCGGAGGGGAGGTGTTCGTGGCGAGGGAGATCGTAATGCGCAATCTTTGCCGATCCTACACCAAGCGCTGTGTGACCGCGTGCGTGTTTGTATGTTACCAACACCGACCGTGTTGTATTCTTGTCCTGCCAAGTGGTGGAAATGAGGGCTTCGCGGTCTACACCAACCCCAGCCCAGCCGTGCAAGTTTAAAAGAGGCACGAGGTCTGCCCCAAGTGCACGGAGTGCACGGCGAGCCGCCACTCCAGCGCAGCGGTTGGGGCACAAATGCTGGCAGACACAATCAACCGACACCCAAATACTTGACTAACAGCAGCCTGCGGGCAGTGGCCAGTGCCTGTATCTTGTAGAGTTGTAGATGCCCTCAGGCCCGCGGCGTCTACACAGCGTAGATGACCCCTCCCTCATCAGCATGTATGCCGGGAAACGTTTCTTACGAGGCAAGCGCCCCAAACCCCCACAAGCGTCGACAATTACCGCGAGCGAAATCAACGCCAACACGTCCACATTCCTTAGAAGCTCCCCATTCTATTCTCTTCTCCTTCGGCGGGTTTGGACAGAATTTCCACAGAGAAGATGGAAGATACGGGCACCACGCGGTGGCGACGGAGAGTACCTGCCGCCAGACTAACCCCGGCTCGATGCATACTCAGCAATCATGCGACGCTCGCCACCTGAGGTGTAACTACCGTTAGACGGCGCTGGCAAACCTGCTGGCAGCCGCCACACCCCACCACACCCCATACAATACCCGCCTGGCCCCTGATTAGAACACCCCTACCTCATGTAAATGCATTTGGGATCATGACAATCGTGTTCAAGGCTACTTGGGCACGTGTGCCCGACGCCTAGTGTAAATCAATGACTATTGCATTAGGTAGCACGAGCCGCTCATTGGGTGCAGGCGCCTGCGCCAATTCGTAAGTGCCACGGAAGCCCCGCCCCCGTCCCCAATGTCCATGATAGTTTGCATTGCCGTTTGCGAGACGAGCGAGATCAGTCCGTACATACCGCGCATACAAAGGCCAATAGAAAAGGTCATTGAGACAAAAAAATCAGGTGGAGGGATGGGGGCCGCAAGCAGGGCGCTACGGGCATGGTATGTATGGGTAGAGGGTGGTAGGGGCTGCCCCCTCCAGCTGTGGCAGCCCAGCCTCATGCCAGCACGTCGGCCATTCGAGTTGGTGAGATCGTAGCTAAGGCGGACATGCATTATGCACGTCTTCAATCATTCTTCCGAGTTTGTACTACGAGATCACCGTAACGTATGAACAAAGCATAGGAAAGCCCGAGGCCCTGAAGCCGGCAAGAAGCACCTCTCAACAGTCAATGCATCAATCAATCGCCGTGTTAACAGCGCTAGCAGTCGCTCATCCACCGCCGTACTAGCCTTACGGCCATACATGGCCCAGCGCCCAGTGCTGCTTCGGGCGGGGCCATCAGCGTCATCACAGGCTAGGGGCAGCTGCTGCTGCGGCTCACCTACCATGCAAGGGCCAGCTCACCACCCACAGCATGCCCATGCAGCACTGATGACATACACGCACTCATGCAAGCGTGGCAGCAGTAGTGACAAATGCTCAGTGCTCCTTACGCCTCGGCCGGCAGCGCTAGCTAGCTGCTATCGGCAGCGGCGGCCTAGGCACCAAAGCACACGGCGCCTGCCTTGTCGTACTTGTGGACGCAACCGCGCGTGCGCGTGCCTGGCGCCGCCGCCACCACCGTGGCGAAGTCTAACATACACGCGTGCAGCGATAGCGCTGCAGGCGACACTGCCGGGCCAGATGGGCTGCGCGAAAGGACCTGCACGACGTAACATGCAGGTTCCAAAAACCTTGCCGTATGTAGTCACACGAACCGGCACTAAGGGCTGTACGGAAAGTGGACAGATAATGCAAGCAGTGGTTTCGCTGCTACAATGGTGCTGCCATGCTGTACATCGTCGCTAGCTGGCCCCTCCGCCCCCCCCCCCGCCTGCCCTGCCATCACTCACCACCAGGTAATGCCGCGGCGGATAGATGGATTGCTCGTTACAGGCCCCAGAGGTGGAGCGCTGCCCACTGAAGCACGCCCACGATGAGAACAAGACCAAGGTTTAGCTGGCCTACACATCCGCCGTTGGCACTTGGTGGTGATGGCGGCGGCGAGGGCGGTAGTGGCGGCATTGGCGGCGCCAGTGGCGGTGATGGTGGTGATGGCGGTGGTGATGGCAGTGTCGACGATGGTGTTGGTGGTGCTGGCCTAGGCGGCGGCGGCGATGCGGAGGTGCCGCCCTGCGTTTATACAGATTGACAAACACAGATGACAGCAGATTGTCAATGGTGCGGGAATCTGCGCTGCTGGGTGCGTGCGCACGGCTGATTTCATCCACTGCATCACATACGGTACAAGCGCCCCGGCCGCCGTACAAGGATGGGTAGGCCAGCAGAACAACACACGGGTAGCACCCGCTGTAACGCTGGGAAAAGGCCCTTCAAGGTTGTAAAACGGGTACTTCCCGTTCCTGTCTGACAATTGTGAAGGGCCTTTTCCCATCGTTACACCGCAACCATTCTTGCCAGCCACCCGCCCGCTTTGCCCCTACCGTTCCAGCCCCTACTAAACCGATCGGTATGGGGGTGGTCACCAGAGTAAACGGACGGTCCACCGTCGGTCAGGATCGGTCAGGATCGGGGTTGGCTGCATGGTAAAACCTTGTTAAAGTGGTCACTTCCTGGTGCCCCATTGGTGGGCTCCGGCCCGCCCAGCAGCCTCCGCCCATCCAGGCCCCGCCCAGCTGCCGCCCAGCTGCCGCCCAGCTGCATGCCGCCCAGGCCAGCCTAGCCTAGCTGCCGCGGAGCCCCTGCCCAGCAGCCCCGGCCCCAGCCTGGCGCCCCCCAACCACCACCAGCCCCCCGCCTAGCCTCTGCTCAGCCCTGCTCACCCCGACCCGTCCCAACCCACCCCAACCCGTCCTGAGCTGCCCCACCTGACCCGCTCCATACCCGCCCTTACCCACCCCTCACTGCCCACCCACACCACGCCGCCCCTTCCCGCCCCAGGATGCCCCAGGCCGCCCTGACCCGCCCCATGTCGCCCTGACCCGCCCCTGCCCGCCCACCACCCCAGGCTGCCCTGACCTGCCCCTGTAGCTCGGGATGGCGCCTCACAACTGCTATGCGGTGCGGCTATGTGCACACGCGCACGCACGCACGCACGCACGCACACACACACTGTCTTTGCGCTATGTTTTCCTTGTCCTCTATAATCACACACGCACACACACACGTTTTCGTTTCGTTTTTAAACACACACACACGCGCGCGCGCACGCGCACGCGCACGCACACGCACACGCACACGCACACGCACACGCACACGCACACGCACACGCACACGCACACGCACACGCACACGTGCATGCACGCACGTGCACATCATCATGGCAACCAGCGGGATTCGTGTGAACCCGCATGCACCCACACATCCCACACACCCACGTACCAGCCGTGTCAATTTCTGGATCAGGATGGTGTCGGTTGACGAGTAGGTGCTGTCATAGGAGGTGAACTCGCGCCATTTGAGGGTAATTGTCCCCTGCTGGCCGTCGACAGTGTTCCGCGCGAACTGGCTGAAGGTCTGGAGGTTGGACACGTCGCCAAAGATCTGGGAGGGTGAGAGGTCGTGAGGGTGAGAGGCCGTGGGATTGTGGGTAATGCTGATGGCATGGCTGGAGAGCGGGTGCGTGCAAATAAAATGTGTCAACAGTGAGGCAGGGCGCGTGCGTGCGTTGGGTCATGCGCATGCATGGCAGCAAGCAATGTCAGCCGCGAAGACATACGTATGAGGCAGCAGTATGGGTTTGTTGTGATGTTGCTTTGATGGACCTGCTGCGGCCGCGTGCGTGCTGCTGGACAGGTCTAGCTAGGATACAGTATTACCATCCCCGGCGGCGCCGGCCCACCCTACAACCTTCATTTATGCAAGTAACCCCCCGTGTAGAAACCACCAAGCAAGCTCACTTGCAGGTACCGGACATACAACACCGTATGGTATACCCACCCACCCACTTACCATGCAATGACGTTCCCCGTGAAGGCGTAGAAACGGTACTGAACACAGCTGCTGTTTTTGCTCTGCGTGCCCGTCAGCGTGTCGCCTGTGCAGCCGCCGGCGTTGCAGTACTGATACGCGCTGACTTATCGCAGCGCAGTGGAGATAAGTCTAGTTATTGCGACGTAACTGCCGTGTTGCGTTAGAGTCACGCACGGCGCAGGACGCTCGGGTACGTGCCTGTGCATGGGGCCGAACCGAGCTGGGTCTTGTACGCGTCAGGAGCACACGGCGCCTTATCTGCCGTTGTGCTTCTGTACTGTATTTCGGATCGTCCCTCTGCCGGGACGGTGACCTCAGTGTGTCGCACTTAAACGTTCCCTACATTTCTGGACTTTCTTTGCAATCCTATACCTGGTTCTAACTATACTTTACCATGTCTGGACCGAATAAGCGTTTAATATACACTCAGACGGAGTTGCAGCGCTTTGTTGCGCGATCCTGCTCAATGGAACCCCTTAGCTTGATCACGCTCGCTCTCTGATCGTAAGGGAATGCCCTTCGACGCTTCTCTGGCGCTTTGGACCACGCTTTGGTTCGGGGGCCGCATTCGGGAGCAAATCGGAGCAGAGCGGAGCTTTCAAGCGGAGCAAAGGCGCGCGAAGCGTTGCGGACAAGGCGTTCGGCAAGTCACTGAAAGCAAAAGGGCATGCACAGCTGTGCGGGCGGGCTACTTGCTTGCCATGCGCGGTCCTGCTTGCCGTGCCTTCGTGTCTACCCGTCGCTTTACAGTTCACAGCTTTGTGCAATACCTTTCATCTTCCATCGTGCCACCCCCACCTCCCCAAGACCTCAGGGCTTTTGGCGCGGTACTTCTCCTGTCTGCCTATCCAGGCCGCAGGGCCCGCGTGCCCTTGGGGAAAGGGCGTGTGTGCCGTTGGGATCCGGCCTGTGCGCCGCAAGCAACGGGCTTTGCGCCCTTGCCTTATGGACAATGGATGGCATACGTGCCCTTATGATACGGCCTGTGTGCCGCAAGCAATGGGCTCCGCGCCCTTGCTTTATGGACAATGGACGGCATACGTGCCCTTATGATACGGCCTGTGCGCCGCAAGCAACGGGCTCCGCGCCCTTGCTTTATGGACAATGGACGGCATACGTGCCCTTATGATACGGCCTGTGTGCCGCAAGCAATGGGCTCCGCGCCCTTGCTTTATGGACAATGGACGGCATACGTGCCCTTATGATACGGCCTGTGCGCCGCAAGCAACGGGCTCCGCGCCCTTGCTTTATGGACAATGGACGGCATACGTGCCCTTATGATACGGCCTGTGTGCCGCAGGCAACGGGCTCCGCGCCCTTGCTTCACGGACAATGGACGGCATACGTGCCCCTACGATACGGCCTGTGCGCCGCAAGCAACGGGCTCCGCGCCCTTGCTACATGGACAATTTACGGCGTACGTGCCCTCATAATACGGCCTGTGCGCCGCAGGCAACGGGCTCCGCGCCCTTGCTTCATGGACACTTCACGGCGTACGTGCCCTCATGATACGGCCTGTGTGCCGCAGGCAACGGGCTCCGCGCCCTTGCTTCATGGACAATGCGCCGCGTACGTGTTCTTATGATACGGCCTGTGCGCCGCAAGCAACGGGCTCTGCACCCTTGTTTTATGGACAATTCACGGCATACGTGCCCGTATGATGTGACCTGTGTGCCGCAAGCAACAGCTCACCCTTGCTTTTGGGTAATAGATGGCATACGTGCCCTTATGATACGACCTGTGTGCCGCAAGCAACGGGCTCCACACTCTTGCGTTGTGGATTATAGACGGCATTGAAATGCTTACGTGCCTTCGTTGTACATGCCTTTGCGTTGTGGACAATGTGTGGTCTGAGCGCCACGTTCGGATACGGCGTGTGTGCCGCCAGCAACAGGCTTTGCGCCTCGCATCATGTGTCTTGCGATATTGCCCGTGTGCCGCATGCAATTATGCTGCCTGCCCTGTCGTTATGGACGCTTCGACTTGTTGCGTGCCCTGCTGCGTGCCCTGTCGCAATACGCCTTGAGTGTGCCGTGCACGGCAAGCCTGCGCCTCGCTATTGCTTCGTGTTGACAACGGAGCGGGCTTACGTGATCATGCGTCACCCTGTACGTCTTGAGGTCCGCACGCACATCATACTATCACGCGGCATCACCATTGTAGTTTGGCTGACGCACCCCAAGCCAACCTATATGCATTCGATGTGTGCGCTAGGCCCAAGTGCCGAATTGTGGAGTTTTGTGCAGTTCGGCCAGCATGCTATTGCCAATAACAATACCGCATGACGCATAACAATACCGCATGACGCATAAACATGCCTTCGTGCAGCCCTGCACCAGGCATCGGACGCTGTGTCACGCAGTGAGCCCGACCCTGCCCAACCAACATTTTGTTGCGAGATACGGTCGGAGCTGGGATCACAGCCTGCTTGGTGGGTTTAGATGGCGCCCGTGTGTTGGGCTGGGCTGTTGCTGCTCGCGGTGGGGCCCACCACCGAGTCACGGCACCCATCCGCCCTCCCCTCTTGTTGGCCCACCCGCCTGTACACATGCCAGCCACCCGCTCGCCATCCTGTGAAAGCGGGTAGCCGACTTGGCAAGCGCTTTTCCTGACACTTGGCGCAGGTTTGAGTGGGATACCAGAATGGTCTGAATGTAGTTGTTGGATAACCAGTACACTGCGGTGTGTAGCTGGTTAGCGGGAGTGCCGTGCATGAAACACGCTACTCGACCCGCCACGCCCGCGCGATGGTACCACCAACCGTTCAACCCAGATCCATGCCGGGGTAGCATCGACCCACAGTCAGACTGATAGCTCCTATCCAGGTGTCAGGCGCCATGTATGTATCTGTGGACGCGTCAAGCTGGCTTGTGCCGTAGCGTTGGCCGCCTGTATGGCATGCCCGGCATCTGTGTCACGTTATGGCGTCATGCTTACCGTAGTCACGCGGCTTGCGTGCTGTGCGGCACGCTCCCTGCCAATCCTTCAGGACATGTATGCATACATGTTCCTTGGTCAGAACCATAGCAGGGGCAGCGTGTTCTGTCAATGCCTCATGAACCCAGAGACCCAAGCCAACGTACGCATTAGTTCCGCAACGCACGTCAACAGGAACCCCTGCACGTCAATGCCAACTGAATGTGTCGCCTGCCCACTCGCCAGTGGACGCCTAGGGAACCAGCCTTGGTTCCTTTCAGCCCCGGCCTTACTTCACCCGGCGGGGCAATTACTTATCACCGAAGTGCTAGGAGCAGTGTGCTATATGTCATTACTATTAAGAGCGTATGGCGACACAGGCTCACATGTGGGTAGCCAGGCCGACAGTGCCCTGCGGGCTTGGCAGTCGGCAGGCATCCCAACTCAGCCCGGCCTCCTCACAGCAGTACCACAACGTGCCCGTACGTGGGCGAGTGCGGAGTTTGGCTGCCGGCGTGGCTGTATCATCTCTCACATTGGATGACCCATCCGCCACTGCGATGGGTTCACTACTGGCACGTCCCTCGAGTCGCTCACCCACCGGCTCCGCCCGGCGTTCGCTCCCTTTGGCTGGGCCGGGGCCCGTGGCGCATCCAACCCGCCATCGCGGCCCCGAGTGCTCCTTATTTCCTCCCATCACTACGCCTTCTATCACTATAGATACATTGCGTGTTCCACGCGTGCCGGGTATCCTTCACCCCTCCGCGCCGCTCGACCAGGCCAGCCTTGCTGGGGTTGCTGAGGTGTTACCCTTCATGTTGCCCTCCCTGCTATTACGGTACACCCCACAGCCGCCGTGGCGTACGGTATCGGCACGTACGGGACATTGTGTGCATGCATCCCCGCGGCGTTTGGAGGCATTCACGTGCGCGCCTGTCCTGCGTCCGCCGGGGTGATGCTATCTATGGGTGTACCTACTGCTTGATTGGTAGTGACTCTTATGCAAGACACTGCAAATCTCAAGCATGGCACCTAGCTAGCAAGAAAGAAATTAGTGTTCGTGGCCATGCTGCACGGCTGGGCATGGCTGCCCGCATCCTACACCACGACGGCGCGGGTGAAGGGCAGGTTGCCGCGCGTGACTCGCGTACGTAAAACCGCTCTAGTGTTGCACCTCGCGCCTTCTCCTGCGTGGCTCATGTTGGCTAGTCTGTCCCAGCTTCGAGTCACGAAGTTGTTATTATTCCCAAGGTTGTTCCGAGCAGCCTACAACGTCAACACGTGTTATGGCATGGCCCTGGGGGCCGGTAGAGAGTACCGAGCGAGGTCTCCAGTGCTTCGTGCCAACACGTGCCAACACGCACTGTTACCTTTCCTAGGCACACGGACGGCCACAGCTGCCCAGAAGCCACACACCTGAACAAGGATGCATGTGTTTCCCTGTAACGCCCCGGCGTCGTCTGCGTGGCTGGCGCACGCGGGACAATGCATGTGTGTTTCTGTCGTGGCCATTGGTGCACCTGATACGTTTGTGAGTCTGGTATCATGGCCCTTGCAACGCCAGTCGTGTTCCTATTGCTGCTTGTCTTCTGGTAGTGACCATTGACCGCCCATGACCGACGGAGTGTGGCGCTGTCAGGCCCCGCGTTGGCGTCGCCCTGCGCCGCCTGCAGCAGGTGCCGGCGGCGCCTCCGGCGGCGCTCATCCCCATGTGATGGTGCTGCTCGTGCAGCCAATATCCCCAAGCACGAAGCTCGTTCTATCGACCGCTGTCGAGTGTGCAACTAGGACCGTACGTTCGTGCGCAAGCAAGGCGATGGGCGGAGCGCTCCGCGGTGTTCGAGACACATGATTTCGGTAGCGCAAGGGCACGAACGCCGCCGCCATCACCGCCGACCGCACCTTGGTTTGCGTGACCGGCCGTTGGGCCGAGCGCTTTGCGAGAAGAGCTGCATACGCGAAGCCAATCAAGCCCAGCCACCAGGGCTGCCGTCGCCCGCACCATGACCTCCCCGCGTTGAGGACTACTACCAAACTCTGGCAGCACTTTCGGCCACTAGTGCAACCTCAACACGGGCGGGCTGGGGCGGGCACGGCGGACTTGGTGGGGTATCGGGAGCTGCGAGGCCGGAGGTAGGAGGCCGCTGAGGGCCACGAATGAGTTGCTAGGCCGCTTGAGGCATGAGTGGAGGCTATTGTCGGTTTGAGAGATTGGGATTATCGTTTGGGGCCGTGGCGGTTTGTAACGCTACACGGCAGTAAGGAGTCAATAAGCGCTGACTTATCGCAGCGCAGTGGAGATAAGTCTAGTTATTGCGACGTAACTGCCGTGTTGCGTTAGAGTCACGCACGGCGCAGGACGCTCGGGTACGTGCCTGTGCATGGGGCCGAACCGAGCTGGGTCTTGTACGCGTCAGGAGCACACGGCGCCTTATCTGCCGTTGTGCTTCTGTACTGTATTTCGGATCGTCCCTCTGCCGGGACGGTGACAACCCACCCGCCCCCCCTGGTGCCGCCGCGGATTAATGTGGTGGCACCCGTGGGCGCTGCGGCGTGCGTGGTTGTCTGGACTCTGCTGCTATCAGGCACTTCATACATGCGACACACCCAGTACTGGCAGCACTTTCGGCCACTAGTGCAACCTCAACACGGGCGGGCTGGGGCGGGCACGGCGGACTTGGTGGGGTATCGGGAGCTGCGAGGCCGGAGGTAGGAGGCCGCTGAGGGCCACGAATGAGTTGCTAGGCCGCTTGAGGCATGAGTGGAGGCTATTGTCGGTTTGAGAGATTGGGATTATCGTTTGGGGCCGTGGCGGTTTGTAACGCTACACGGCAGTAAGGAGTCAATAAGTGTACTCGTCAAAGACGTTTCCGGAGCATTGCACCGTGGCCCCGCTTTCTACGACGCGCACCGTCGGCTGCCGCTGCTTCCAGTAGTAGTAATAATTGCCAAAATCCGTTCTGCTGATTTCGGAGCGCTCCTGCCGCTCCTCATAGCTGTAACGACCTGCGCCGGCGGCAGTGAGCGGCTGGTAATTTATTGTGCGTTGTCAATGTCAGCTGACATTGGGATAACTAGAAGAAAGGGCTGCAGAGCCCCCGCACGCATCTGCAAGACCGCGGGCGAGCGAGGCGTGGGGGACGACAGGGGAGCTGCATGCCGTGCACCCTATCTACGCCTGCCTAGCTTAGCCTGCCACACGCACTCCCTCCCCGCCCACTACGCCCACTGCCTACTCGCGCGCCCACGCACCGCCCGCACGTCCTCCGCCACCAGGCATTTTGACGTCTCACGGTGACCATAAAAAGGCAATGGTACATCAATCAAGATTGCTACGTGCTCCAGGCCCCTCAGTCAAGGGACCCTGTTACTTATTACCCCTCCACAAAACCCTGCATGCCCCACCCAGCAGCCCTTACCAAGCAGCAAGCCTCGCCCATAAGCATAAATCCTGGCTCCCCATCAACACAAACGCTATTAGACTGCCCACCTTCAAGATACTGGTAGCATTGCACTGCGTTTGTGCCGTTGAGGAGTGCAACCGTTCCATCGGGGCACTGAGCCTGCTGCTGCTGGACACGATCGACACAGGGCATCGGTGCCGGTGCAGGCTGTTTGAGGGCTTATATAATATTATGCACGTCGTGCAGCTTATTTGGCTTGCTGTGCGTGTAGTAGAACCTTGCATGCGTTGCGGTTGCCTCAGCTAGCGTCACTCAAAGTAGCCGCGTCAAATTGTGCACTTACAGCTTTTCCTTGCTGCAGGAAGAGCACCGCCAGCAGTACAGCAGTCGCTGCGAGACATGACTGGTGGGCGTGCGGTGCCATCGTGCACAGCCGTTACCTGGCTTGCTGCTTCACCGTTGCGCACTGCTTGTAGCTCTGAGAATGTTTAATGCTTTTGAAGCTGTTTGCACCGGAGCGGCGTTCTCCCGCCGGTCGGCTCGCTCAGCAGTCACCTCAGTAGCCCAGGATCGCTCACAAAGTAAAGTAAGGCTTGCCTGCTTGCCACATATGATACTAAGTGCTTAGTAGAAGATAGCACGCAGTGGCGAGAGACCCCAACGACCCCTGCTGCCAGAAGTGGAGCGAGCGAGTTTGCTAGGTCAGCAGGTTCGGTGCCGCGCCGGCTTCTAGCATCTAGTGACACTGCGTGCTCACTGTAAGATCATGAAAGAGGGGGAGGGAAAGGTTGAACTGTTGGAAATCCAGCATGGGAATCCGGGGGAGTTTCAATCAGCAGCAGTGCAGACCAAATGCAAAATTGATCTTACAGATGTATTATGTGAGAAGATTATATACATCAGCAGGAGCTCTGATGGCGAACAGCTGGCAACGCATTCGCTTGCCCCACGTTCTTTCGAGGTGCTCGCGCGGTTGCGTCGCCCAGACCAAAAGTGCAATGTGCCATCATCATAGCGCAAAGTGCACTCGCCATTGTGGATTGGTTTAAAGCGGCACTAGGCCATAAATGGCGATTGCGCCGCCGAGCCCACCCGCCCGCCAAAAAGACAGGGGACGATGTCGCTCGGTGTCTGACCCCTCCGTGGGGGGCTGTCGGAAAAGAGGCGTGTGGCATGTATGAGTTTGCAAGCGCAGATGTGGCGTGGCGGTGGTCGGAGCAGCCATACGGTAGTGGAGGGGAGACGAGGGGAGGGCGTTCGTGGCGAGGGAGATCGTAACACGCAATCTTTGCCGGTTCTACACAAGCACTGTGTGACCGCGTGCGTTCGTGATGGAACATGGCAAGGGGCAGGAAAGCGTAGTCCCGATGTGTGTGGCTCCCACCCGTGCCCACATAAATGCGTAGCAAGAAGGGACAAGGCATTGGTGCGTCGTTCGCGCGCTGTTACTGTACCGACGGTAGCTGGCAGGTTGTGTCGATGTTTTGCTGACGCGCATTCCTCACGCTCCGGGCGCCCGGCCAAGGCGATAGCACCACACAGACTCAATGCGACGCCACACCGCGCGGATAGCATAGCCGATGCGCACCTGCAGGCAGTCGACCGGCGTCCACGGATGAGCTGTGTAGACGAGCACTAGCGTAATGCAACGGCGTGCAGCAAAACAATGGCCGGGCGACAGTGTGACAAACAGGGGCAAGAACAAGGCGAAGCAAAGCAGAAGAGGGGCCCGAATGTGTACGACAATTGTGGCGGGCAGGCCGAATGCGGTGCAACACGCCAACAACACAACCGGAGGTGAGGAAGCGTTGCTGATGGTGAGGATAGGTGCTGCGACGTTCGGTAGGGGAGCTGTGGCCGCGCACTAGTTGGGAGGAAATTTCCGAGGCGTTGTTTCCGAGGCATTGTTTGTGGCTGATGTTTGTGGCTGATAAAGAAAGAAGCAGAGTTTCGGCTGTGAGCGGCTGGCGAGGAGAGGCGGGGGCTGTTGCGTTTGGTGTGACCGCGTGCGTGTTGTATACGGTACCTTTCTAGTCCCGCCAAGTGGTGGAAATGAGGGCTTCGCCAGGGGTGGGCTTCGCGGTCTACACCAACCCCAGCCCAGCCGTGCAAGGTTCCAATCAACAAGATGCCGCACAGAGCCCCGCACAGACTGGCAGCGGTGTATCCGGGGGAACTGCAGCCGCTGCAAGCAAGCATGTGACACGCATGTTTTAAAAGAGGCACGAGGTCTGCCCCAAGTGCACGGAGTGCACGGCGAGCCGCCACTCCAGCGCAGCGGTTGGGACACAAATGCTTGCAGACACAATCAACCGACACCCAAATACCGTTGACTAACAGCAGCCTGCGGGCAGTGGGCAGTGCCTGACATCTTGCAGATGCCCTCAGGCCCGCGGCGTCTACACAGCGTAGATGACCCCTCCCTCATCAGCATTTATGCCGGGAAACGTTTCTTACGAGGCAAGCGCCCCAAACCCCCACAAGCGTCGACAATTACCGCGAGCGAAGTCAACGCCAACACGTCCACATTCCTTAGAAGCTCCCCATTCTATTCCCTTCTCCTTCGGCGGGTTTGGACAGAATTTCCACAGAGTAGATGGAAGATACGGGCACCACGCTGTGGCGACGGAGGGTACCTGCCGCCAGACTAACCCCGGCCCCATGCCGCTACTGCAGCCAGCGCTAACAGGCAGATCTAGCAAATCATGCGACGCTGGCCACCTGAGTTGTAACTAACGTTAGGCGGCGCAGGCCACCACACCCCACCACACCCCATACATACATGTGGTTTCCTGCCTGGCCCCTGATTAGATCACCCCTCACATAAATGCATTTGGACCATGAAGATTGTGTTCAAGGCTATTTGGGCATGTGTGCCCGACGCCTACTGCAAATCAATGACTATTGCATTAGGTAGCACGAGCCGCTCATTGGGTGCAGGCGCCTGCGCCAATTCGTAAGTGCCACGGAAGCCCCGCCCCCGTCCCCAATGTCCATGATAGTTTGCATTGCCGTTTGCGAGACGAGCGAGATCAGTCCGTACATACCGCGCATACAAAGGCCAATAGAAAAGGTCATTGAGACAAAAAAATCAGGTGGAGGGATGGGGGCCGCAAGCAGGGCGCTACGGGCATGGTATGTATGGGTGGAGGGTGGTAGGGGCTGCCCCCTCCAGCTGTGGCAGCCCAGCCTCATGCCAGCACGTCGGCCATTCGAGTTGGTGAGATCGTAGCTAAGGCGGACATGCATTATGAACATCTTCAATCATTCTTCCGAGTTTGTACTACCACCATCTTTACCAGATCACCGTAACGCATGAACAAAGCATAGGAAAGCCCGAGGCCACGAAGCCCGGTAAGAAGCACCTCTCAGTAGTCAAGGCTGCAATCGATCACCTCCATGCAATCAGCGCTAGCAGTCGTTCATCATTACGGCGATGCCCCACTGCCACTGCTGGTGGCCCGCGGCCGGCGTAGAGGCCGCGGGGGCGGTTTGGACTTGCTCAGCAGCAGTGGCCTAGGCATCCTCAATGACGGCGGCGGCTGGCGTACTGGCGGTCTTGGCCGCACCGGCGGTGACGACGGCCGCAGCAGTGACGGCGGTGGCGGCGGCGGCAGCCTGGGAGGTAGTGACGTCGACGGAGACTTCGTTGGCGCGGGTGGTGGCACGAGTGGTGGCGAGGGCGGCGATGATAGGGTTGGTGAGGGCTGTGGTGATGGCATTGGTGAGGGCTGTGGCACAAGTGGCGGCGGTGATGGCGTTGGCGAGGGTGGTGGCACGGGTGGCGGCGGTGATGGCGTTGGCGAGGGTGGTGGCACGGGTGGCGGCGGTGATGGCGTTGCAAAGGGTGGTGGCACGGGTGGCGGCGGTGATGGCGTTGCAAAGGGTGGTGGCACGGGTGGCGGCGGTGATGGCGTTGCAAAGGGTGGTGGCACGGGTGGCGACGGTGATGTCCCAGCGGGCGGTGGTGATAAGGACCCAGATGGTGATGTCCCAGGCAGCGGTGAGGAGTTGCCGCCCTGCATGCATGCGCATTGGCAAGCACACATCACATCGCGGTCAGTGAACGGTATGTGGTCGCGCATACATGTGCTCACAGTTGTATCATAAGGGCTCGGCCCCCCGCCGCCTCATGATGGTGGCTGGACCAGCAGCCGCACACCCATCCACAGCCAGCACAGGCCCCGCAACCCTACGTGCCACGTGCCACATGTACATATGAACCCATGATGAGCCCGATTGAACCCCGTGGCACGGCAGCCCCAGATGTGTGCTGGCCATCCGTACTGCTGCTGAGTTGTACGGCGTGCATCCACCAACCGACACCCACCAGCAGTGTCAAGTTTTGGATCAGGATGGTGTCGGTTGACGAGTAGGTGCTGTCAAAGGAGGTGAAGTCGCGCCAGTTGAGGATGAGGTTGGGGCTGTCATCGGTGTCCCGCACCAGCTGGCGGAAGGTCTGGAGGTTGGACACGTCGCCCATGACCCTGGGAGTGCGAGAGCGAGGCCGTGCGGGTGAGAGGCAGCCGTGCGGTGGGGGTGATGTGTGCTTACGACATGGAGAGTGGGTCTGTGCAGGATGTCAGCATCAGCAGTCTGGAATGGGCATTCAGGGTAATAAACTAATAATGTCACTCATGTGCATGCATGTGGTACAGACGCTTACCGATCCACATGTACTCACCCTCCCACCCATCCACTTACCACGCATACACGTTCCCCGTGAAGGCGTAGAAACGGTACTGAACACAGCTGCTGTTTTTGCTCTGCGTGCCCGTCAGCGTGTCGCCTGTGCAGCCGCCGGCGTTGCAGTACTGATACGTGTACTCGTCAAAGACGTTTCCGGAGCATTGCACCGTGGCCCCGCTTTCTACGACGCGCACCGTCGGCTGCCGCTGCTTCCAGTAGTAGTAATAATTGCCAAAATCCGTTCTGCTGAGTTCGGAGCGCTCCTGCCGCTCCTCATAGCTGTAACGACCTGCGCCGGCAGGGGGGAGTAGGTAATGCGGTGCCACTGTCAGCTTACTTTGGGACAACCAGACAAAAGGGCTGCTGCAGATTCATCTGCTGCAGGATGGCGGGCAAGGCATGAGGGACAGTGGAGGCTGCATGCTGGCTTCTCATTCCCCGCCCATACATGCAATGCCCACCCGCCCACCACCCGTCCACCCTTCGCCACCACACGTGTCGGACATGCTTGTTGCTCATTCAGCACAACTGTTGCGCTGAGAGCGAGCTGCTCGCCCTCAGTCGCTAGCTTGGAAAGGCGTGTCAAGAAGGCGCCCACGTCCGTGTTCACAGGTTGTGCTCGCCTGGGAGCGGTGGTACAACCCCTCACCGTGCGGAGTGGTGGCCAGGGAGGCTAGCAAGGCATGCCCGGTCCGCGTATTATTGCCCAACACACGCATCCCGGAGAGCTAGCTTGACCCACCCTCATCCCGCCCCGGCCCTTACCATCCCGCCCCAGCCCTACCCTAGACCTGGCCGTTCAATCGTGCATGTGCACACCGTTACCAAACATAACTTCTGGCTCCCCACTGACACTGAAGTTACTAGACCGGACTAGACCGCCCACCTTGAAGGTATTGGTAGCATTGCACTGCGTATCCGGTGCCGTTGTTGTAGACGAGTGCCACCGTTTCATCGGGGCACTGCTGAGCCTGCGTACCAATGCCGGCGCAGGGCGCAAACAAGCGTGCAGAATCGTCAATTTAGCACACATAGCGCATATGACCTCAACCGATGCTTCTCTGGGAACGTTTCACTTCCCGGAAAGCACTTCCCCGGGGCGCCCCGTACAGTTTGCCCGGGGATCAAGGCCCTAGAATACATGGGGAAGCAGTGCCAATCCCCGGGGAAGTCGGAGGGGCCAATTCCCAAAGTGTGTGGGACTTGATCACGAACGTCAGGTTGTACACTCACAGCTGCACCTCGCAGCAGGAAGAGCAATGCCAGTAGCAGTGTGGCACACGATGCCACACGGCACATCCTGTGGTGATCAGCGAGCGAGCTCCCGGCGTCGCTCGCTCGCACGCACAGCCAGACGAGCCGCTACCGGGCTTGCAACGAAGTCGGTTTGTACTAGTCCAAATGGCTCGCAGTAGGAATGCTGGACCGACGGGTGGTCCGGTTCCGAGTAGGTCCTGGCAGGCTGTCGGATTCTAGGTCAGGTTTGCTGCCGCGCCGGCTTCTAGCATCTAGTGACACTGCGTGCTCACTATAACATCATGAAAGAGGGGGAGGGAATGGTTGAACGGTTGGAAATCTAGCATGGGGATCGGGCAAAATTTACAATCAAGCGCAGACCAATGCAAAATTGCACATACTGATATTATGTGAGAGTATCATACTGTATACTCCAGGAGGAGCTTTGATGGTGAACAGCTGGCAACGCACTCGCTTGCCTCACGTTCTTTCGAGGTGCTCGCGCGGTCGCGGTGCCCAGACCAAAAGTGCAATGTGCAAGCTTCATCATAGTGCAAAGTTCACTCGCCATTGTGGATTGGTTTAAGCGGCACTACCTCCATCGAATCCGCCGGCCCACCCGCCCGTAAGACAGCTGGTGATCATGTCGAAGCCTGCTGACCCCCCGTGGCCCTTGACCTCGGCCACAGGAGCTGGAGGAGTAAGGGCTTGCTGTACCCCGCCTACCCCATGCAGATGGCGGACGCCGAGGTGGCAGCGAGCGGCGGGGCGGCTGGGGCGCTCAGCCCGGCGGGGGCGCTGGGGCGGTGCCCGGGGCCGAGGCTCAGCAGCTGCTCCACAACAAATACGGTAAAGGAGCCGGGGTCCAACGTGGGTTGGCTGTGAGAATGAATTGGGGGGAGGGGGAGGGAGGGTAGGGCATGGGGACTGCGGAAGGGAGGTGAGGGACACATGGGAAATACCAGTGTCGCTCAAGGGGGCAGGTGTGTGGTGCCCCTCGTGTGCTACATGTGTGCTCTCGCCTCGACCCCTTGCCCTGCGCCCCCACTGACAGGCAGTGGCGTGCACACAGCAGCCGGCTTCTACCCGCATTCAAGAGACGGCATTGCAGGTGTGTCGGAACCGGGGCCTCCTGCATGGCTCCAGCGCCCCAAGCCAGCGTCCCCCCGTACTTTCCAGGCGCTGAAATGGCCGGGGGCTGTAATCATTTATCCCCCTGCATCAACGCCTCCCTCTTCGACGCCTTGCACTCATTAACCCCGGATTCCACATTGTTCATCCTATCCCAACCCCAACCCCCAGGGCCATGGGCTCCATCTTCATTGCGTGGTCTGCGCTGGCGGTGTACTTGTGCGGGGTGCAGCCCGACACGGGGTCCGTCACCAGCGGCCTGAGCCAGGTGCTGTGGGAGCGCATCCGGGCGTCACGCTCGCAGCGTGAGCAGCGGCGGCCAGAGGTCAAACACTGCCATCCGCTTCTAGCGGCAGCGTGGCGTCTGCAGCCGGCGCAGGTGCGGGGCCGGGGCTGTCGAATGGGGGTTTGGTTCAGGAGGAAGGAACATTCTGATGGTAAGATATCCGCTGAGGGGAGCAGGGTACACGGTAAAGAGACGTGTGCGTACTACACACTGTATGCCTTGGACTACGAGCTTGGCTGTTCGGCCCTGCCTCTACCTCGCAGCTGTTCGCCGGCGCAGTCTGAAGCTGATGGTGGTCATCCTCGTGGTGCCCTGGGAGGCGGTGTCGGCGCGGACCGCGCTGGCCACCGACCCCGAGCGCGACACCGCTGGTCGCGCGCTGACCTGCCGGCACCAGGTGGGTAAGGTTTAGTGAGGTTCCCGGCAGGCCTTGACGTGCGGTGGGGGTGTACGGGGCGTGTGGAATGTGGTGTGTAAGACTTTCTGACCCAATTTCAGGCGAAAATAATGCTGCATTGAATGTCGTGAACACCGACCCCCGCACCTGCCTCGCTGCAGACCAGAGATAGCCTGGTGTGGAGCCTCGTGTTCCAGCCCGACCGGCCTCCGGCGGGCCGGGGCGGGCGCAAGCGGAAGAGTTCTGCACGGGACGGCAGCGACGTGGACAGCGACGGGGAGGAGGACGGCGGCAGCGGCGAGGACGCGGCCGACACGTACCGGCCGCAGCCCAGGAGGCGGCTGGAGGCGGCTCTGTGAGGAGGAACTGGGCGGCCTGCAGGTGCGGCTGAGGATCAGGAGGGGGAACCGTGTGCGACTTAACACCCAACGCACCATAGCGTCATAGCCGACAACGGACAAGCATGCGGATCGTTGGGGATTTAAATTAGCACGCTAACACTGGCATCCCAGGAAGACGCTTCACGCTTGACGACAGGGACTCACCCCATGTGCTGGGGTCTGTCACCGGGGAGTCGATTGTGCAAAACTAGGGTTATGAAACCCCATTGCAACCGCGGCTCGCGGCCCAGCACAGCTGCAACTGATTGCCTCATGAACTAATACAAATACTGCCTACTTAACCTTGTACACCAAAAGTATTTACGGATCGATGGGAAGTCCTAGCACTTTCGCGGCGACGGACTCCGGTGCCTGTGACCCGAGTCCACTAAAATTCCAATGCTACTGAGTTGCAGAAGTACGTCGCATATAATCTTATCACTGCATAGTGGGCGCCGGCGTGCGTGAGCACTCAGGAGCATTTGACGCACCTTGCTCGGGCACGGCCCTAACACACGGCACAGCGACCTGCACAGTGAACAGCATTTTTGAAGCCTGTCTCTACAAGGCTTCAACACTAAGGCATGGCTCCTGAAATTGGGAAACTGGCAGCGGGCGACGTGTGCAATGTGTCATTGAACAAAGGTACACTCAATTGAGCTAGGGATCTTTGCACACAGAGATACATTACTGCCGGATTGCTTAATACAAACAAACAACCCAGCGAACTCCACAAAACCGCCGGTATCGCATGCACAGTAGGTTTCAGTTGAACCCCGGCACGCGCGCGCGCCACCGCAATTCCTGATGCCATATGCATAGGCGACGGAATCAAGGACGCAATCGCAGCGAGTCTTGCCAGCCGTGCTGTCGGTTGCACGTGTGGCCATCCCGATTTGCTGACCTCACCAACACCTCACACGCACAGGTTTACGCAACATGCTGTTGGAGCAGGACACGGAGCGCACAAGCTCTTCTAGCGCCGTCACTGCCTCCACACACACATGTCAGGGGGACCAGTCACATGTACGGCGGGCTCGCCGCCCGACACCGTGGCCGCAGGCCAACCTGCTGAGCCTTGGGGCGGCGACCTGTGCGGACCCAGCAGTGTCGGGGACGCCAGCACTCCTGTCACCGGAACCACGCCCGACCAAGGATAAAAGCAGCATTTTGCGAGTGAGTCATTCAGCACGAGCAGACAGCGAGCTACCCTCCAATGAGATCTGTACATCCGCACGTCCGTAGATCCGTACATCCATGCATGCACGCCTTCCGTACGTACGCTTACTTGCACAAGATGCCAAGCATCACCACACTTTGCAAACCGTCTTACAACCGTGCAGAGCCTCAAGAAGATGATCTTCCGCCGCAGCTGCGGAGCAGGCGACGCCTACAGCTCGGAACCTGCTAATCAAGTGCACGGCGGGCCCAGCAGGGGCGCATCCCTGCTGGATGCCAACACGAGCCAGCTTCTTCCGGCGGCGTCCCGAGGTGCGGCCGCCGCCACCAGCAATAGCGGTGGTCGCAGCTACAGGCGGCCGCCAGCAAAATGCCAATCCGCCGCCATCACTACTGCTGTCACCTGCTGCCGCCGCCGCGGCGGCGGCACCGACAGCAGCAGCAGTCAGCACGGCGGCGGTGACAACTGCGACGCGGCGGTTGCCCCATCACCGATTGCCATCCCGCAACACGAGACCGCTGCCGCCGCCATGCCGACGCCTGGCTCCGCAGCTGCCGCCTCACTCTCTTCGCTTGCTGGCGGCGGCGGCATTGCAAGCGGCGCTGCCGTGAACGGCGGCGGCGGCGACGGCGCTGGAAATGGTGTCGGCCGCAAGGCAGGCGACGGCCATAACAACCGCCGCAACCGTAGCAGCCGTCTGCATACCTTGAGAATTCTCTTCAACCCCTCCTTTCGCCGCGCGATGTCGTCTGATCCGCACAGCAGCCCCATGAGCGCCAGCAGCCCAATGCCGCTCGGCGGCGGCGGCGGTGGTGCTTCTGCTTACGTGTCAGACGCGGACTCCAGTGTAGGCGGTGGCGGCGGCAGTGTCGGAGGCTCGGCACATCGGAAACACTTTGCGGCAGCAGTTGCTGAGGAGACGGCAAGCAGCGGTGCTCTTGCTGCTGCTGGTCGCAGCCTCTGCGGCATTCGCCATCATCCGCAGCAGGACAGTGCGTTCGGTGGCGGCCACGAGGCGCGTACTTGCTGGGCTGCCACCTCGCCGCCCGATGCGGCTGCTGCTGTCAGCATCTTCTCGTCAACAGCATTGGAGGCGGCCAAGGCTCCTCCGCGCACCCCGACAGCAGACACTGCTGGCGGCGGCGGCGCCCTTCAGCACAGTCAGTCCGCCAACCTCGCGTCCATGCCGAGCCCCACAACCCTGAAGACGCACCTGGAAAGGGGCGGGGGCACAGGCGGCAGCTGCCACGCCGGCACCGCGTTCTACAGCATCTCGCAGGCATGCTCGTGGCAAGCAGCGGCGGCACTGCTGCAGCTAGGCAGCGGCGGGTTGCTCTCCACACAGGAAAACCGCATCGCAGAAGATTCTCCCATGCACTGCTGGGACGTTCGCGGAAGCCCCACGGCTGCGGTGGCTCCCCCGGTTCTGCCCGGTGTCAGCAGCAGCGGCTGGCTAGACAGAATCGTCAAGCCGCAGCAGCAGCAGCAGCAGCAGCAGCATGGTGCCAACCAGTGCAGCAGCAGCAGCAGCAGCAGCAGCAGCAGGTCACCGCAACCACCCGCCTCCACCCCGCCGACGGCGGCCGTTGCCATGGGCCCCATGCCGGGTGCAGCTGAGCCGCCGCTGCCGCCGCCACCACCGGTGTTGATGGACGCCACGGCGGCGGCGGTGGCGACAGCAGCGCTGCTACCAGGCGCCGCTGCCGCCATAACAACAGCTCGTGCGGCCGCCATCACCACCACCTGCAGCAGCTCCACCGGCTCCCCCACTGACATCTGGCAGCAGCCCCACCTCGGCATCGCCGGCCCCACCCCGAGTGCTGTGTCTGCTGCCGCCGCCAGCAGCCGAAGCAGCAGCCGAAGCAGCGGTGGCCACGCGTTCCACCTGCTGCGGCTACAGCTGCAAGCGGCACATCAGATGCAACAGCTGGAGGCTCGACGGCAGCAGGCGCCATATGAGCTGCATCTGCAGGAGTGGCACGTGGAAGACATGTTGGAGGGGCTGGAGGCAGGGGAAGGGGGAGAAGTAGGGGGTGTCCCGCTGCCGCCGAGCATGTCTTCTGCGCCAGCTGCTGCGTGTGTTGGGGATGAGGACGTCGTGCCGTCGCCGCCGTCGCCGCCCCCGCCGCCAGCAGAATGGGAGGTGGCAGCGCTGCAAAGGCAGCAAGAGGCGATGGCGGCACAGGCGGCGGCGGCGTGGCGGCCGCCGCAGCCGCAGCACGCGGTGGCGCCGGCGGCCGGCGCTGAGGCGGCGGCAGGCCATGCAGACGTGATGCACGAGTCGGCGGTGCTGCTGGGCACAAACCCTGCGCTGCCGTGCACCATGCACCGCCGGTGCTGGGCGCTGTCTGACTACGCCGTCACCAAGCGCCTGTACAAGGGCAGTCTGTCATCGGGTGAGCGAGGTCTGTGCGTGCTAGCGCCGTACCGTATGTGCTACTGGTGGCGGTGGCTGGCGTGGGCCAAGGTCAGTAGGTGCATGCAGAAACCTAGGTGCCAGTGCTGCGTGCGTGACATACAGCACCAGCGCAGAATTTTCTTGGAGGGGATGGGCTCACCCAACCTGCATCTTCGTGACCACTAGGTCATATGGCCCCCTATGCATACTCACGCTGATCACGCAGTGTATCGGGCCACGTGCAAGCGCTCGGGCATCGTCGTGGCCCTCAAGGTGCGTGCCATACCGGTCATGTGGTCGTGTTGTACCGTACATGTGCGCGCGCATGACTCGACCATGCATGAAATCTACCAATCCCATCTAGCTGTGTTGTGGCTTCATACAGCAGGGCGACTCACAGGCGACTGCGGCATCTGTCGCCGTTGTTCGATATTGGCCCCTGCTGCCCCGCCCATCCAGGTATTCTTCCGGAGCCGTGTGTCGGCCAACGCGCTGCACGTGGCCAAGCGGGAGGTCGCGCTGCACCTGCCGCTGGTGCACCCCAACATCATGTGAGTGCGTGTGCGTGGCCCGGTTTGATGATGTGTGTACGTACGGTATGTGGAGACCGGCTGCATGCTGGCGTTTGAGTGGCAGGGAGGTAACTAGCAATCAAGTTGCGGTTGCCCGCTACATGCTGTACCAATGCCCTCTGCCATCCCTCTGTATTCATGCCTCAAGCAACAAAACCCACATGCCCGCCTGCAATCTCCGCGTCGCGTGCAGCATGCTATACGCGGCCTTCTACGACGCAGTGAGTGCCCTGCCCGTGAACGCAAATGAATGACCTGCACTGCGTGCCAGCAGCAGCCCCTGGAGGCCGTTGTGTCCCCAGGCCCTTGTGTTCGAGCCTGCTGTTGCGCGCTGAATTTCTCCCTCCGTGCGCTGCCCTTGCCCCTGCTGCCCCTGCTCCTGGCCCTGCTTCTGCATCCCGGCCGGGCAGAATCACCTGGTGCTGGTGCAGGAGTATGCGCCGCGGGGTGACCTGTACGGCATCCACCGCCGCATGGGCAGCCGCCTCACCGAGAAGCAGGTGGGATGCGGGGGAGGGGAACGAAGGGGAAGGGGAAGGGGGAGGGGGAAGGGGAGGGGGAAGGGGAAGGGCAAGGGGAAGGTGGCGGCGGCGGCGGGCGCGCATGAAGTCAGCGTGCCGGCTTCATGCCTTGTTAGTTGCGCATGTAGTTGCCCCGTGCATCTCGCGCCGCCCACCCCCACCCCAAACACACCATCTTCGCCTGACAGGTCACGGAGCTGGTGCTGGGCCCCTTCCTGGACGCCCTGGTGTACCTGCACAGCCGGGGGGTGGTGCACCGCGACATCAAGCCCGAGAACATCCTGTACATGGAGGACTGGACGCCCAAGCTGGCGGACTTTGGGGTAAGCGCGCGGCACGGCACCGACAGCCAGCAACGTGGAGGCGCGGGGTGGTGAAGTGGAGGCATGCCTCTAGAGTCTTGGTGGGGAACGGCTGTGACGCCGCCGTGCCCGCCCACCCACAACACGTACGGTATGTACATGCGCCAATGCAGGTTTCCATCAACCTGGCGGAGGAGCGCGCAGTCACGCGAACCGGAACCAAGGGTTACATGGTGAGTGCGGGGATAGGCTCCGACACTGGAGATGATATCCTGTTGATTGTATAGCAAAAAGGGGAAGGGCGGGCGGAGCCCACACCGCGTCCACTCTCTGAGGCCGAAGCAAGTACAGCAAGATGCCGGGGCTACCTCATCTCCCGAACAGGCCCCCGAGGTGTTGCGCTGCCCACTCAAGCACACCCACGATGAGAACAAGGACAACGAACAGCTGGCCTACACGTCCGCCGTGGACATCTGGTCTGTAGGCATCTTAGCCTATGAGCTACTGGTGGGCTTCCCGCCCCACCTGACTACCACTACTCCTCTTACTCCCACTCCTCCTGACGCGGCGGTGGCTGCTACGGGTACTGCTGTGGTGCAGCAAGCCGGAGAGCAGCTGCAGCAGCAAGTTGCTTCTGGCAGCGGCAACGCCGCAGCAGGGACCCACATGACGCAAGCGCACCCTGATCCCCTGTCCCTCCCAGTCTCAGTTTCGGAGGTGGCGCTGGACTTCATTGGGTCTGCGCTCGCCCAGGCGCCCGGCGACCGGCCCACCGCGAGGCAGCTGCTGCAGCACGCGTGGCTGGCCAGGGCTGTGCGCGTGCAGGGAAGAGCGCGCATCACACAGGAATGCATTAGCTAGCTGGGCACCACTTGCTTACTGCGAGGGGGTCGAGGATGCTCTCGGCCTACTGTGTGTGTATGTACAACCGTATTGATTCTAGCTATTGCTGCCACTCCAGCGAACAGGCTTTCTTCTCGCGCACGTGCACTGTCAAAAGCGTCAGGCCAGCTTTGCTCAGTGTGATTCGTTTACTGCAGAAACCATTATTGTTGTACCACTTGAAGCGGCCACAGGTGTGTGGCTGGGCTGTTGCGTGGGCTGCTAGGTGTGCCTACCACTCTAACTAGTTCTATGTCACAGTTAACGGAACACGCCCTGGGGCATCTAGATGTGGCTTTCGCCGACTGTCCTACAACATCAAGCTGAAAGAGCGCTTGCTTGAGAGGTTCACGGCATTCGTCTCATTCCCTTCTTCCATGCAAACTACCTATGATAAGTGCGTGTTGTAATTCGATTTGCCTCTCTTGCTTTTCACTTCGCGTCAGTCTGATGGCCTCCTGATGGCAGTCAGGAACGCATGCAACTGCAGGGGTAGGGCAGGAGCCACGCGCACTTGAATTTGTGATGGCTTACGTACGGGCTTAGGTCGTGTTTGTCTGTCCGCCACGGTCCGCCGCCCGTCGTGCTTGCATGGCGTCACAACCGCCTTTCTCTTCTGGATTCGAGCTGTATTGTAAGTAAGTATGTACACGTTGGCACTGGATAAATACACGTGAGTACTTAAGGATCCCTACCCTGCATGTAATTAACCCCTGGTAGTACCCCGCCCCCGCCACAGCGCCTCGGCAACAGAGGTTTAGTAACTCGTGGGATGTGGGCGGCACGCGGGCGCGGCCCCGTACACCACATTACAGCAGCATTACGTGATGAATCATTTAACGTCACGCGCCTTACTGGCAGCATAACCTGGCTTCTCAGTAGTACGTACAGTACGTAAGCAGCCTCACAGCCCAAACGCCCATTCCCGTAGTCCGTACGTCCCTGACTAACACTCATGTCCGTACCGTATGCCCATGTTTGCAAGGCCCCGCCCCGCCCCTTGAACACAAAAGGCATGATGCGCTCGCACTAGCCACTGGAAACACACGCTCATTATCGCTTTGCTACATCGGCGAGTATACGCATAGTATGCACAGCCCGCACTCGCTCCATGCACACCGCTCCACGCCAGCCATGCATACCGCTCCACGCGCCCAAGTACACAAGCACGCAACTCAGACAACTCAACTACTACTGCTCATCATGCCGCCTGCTGCACCGACACCATGTCCATCCAGCCCACCAGCTGCTTGCTCAGCCGCAGGATGTCCGCCTGCTGCTGCTCCTTCACCACCTGCAGGCAGTTAGTTCAACGGGGCCAAAGCGGTTCAGCACGCACGGTGGACAAGTATTCATCCGCGCGAGAAAGGGCGCCTGCTTTGGAACTCCAGGATGGAAGGACACGCCGCGATGTCCATAAGATGTGATCGCCCCCTAGGTGTGAATCCCGCCTTTCATGGATGGCTTAATTCCCCTAGCCCCCGCCGTAAGCCGTCACGAAGCCCACCTGCGCGATGGTGTCCACGGGTGTGAAGATGGGCCCGGTGGGCCAGGGCACGTCGCCGCCGCACGGCGTGATGTGCGACCCTGGGAGCGTGATCTGGGTCACGCCTGCAGAAGAGCGGCAGGAGGCAGTGGGGCCAGGAGTGATGATGAGGGGTAGGACCCCACATCCTTCTGTGGCCGCTAACGTGCTCACCCCAGACAGGACAGCAATCCGACCAACACGTGTGTGTAACGTGTTGTTGCGCTGCTGTTTCCAACGCCGGCACCTAGCAACATCCATCACGTAGCATCATGCATGCGACACTTTCACCACTGCCCCCGTCACCACATACATCCCCCACCATCGCATCCGCTCACAAGCCAACCAGCAGCTATTGTGACCTCTCCCGTTCTCCCCCTCTCCCCCGCTCTACCCCTGTCCCCCTGTCCCCCTTCTCACCCGCACCCAGCCGGCTCTTGAGCAGCGCGCTCATCTCCAGGCTCTCGTCAATGGAGTCGTCCGCGAAGCGCACCACCAGGGTGGGGCTGACGCCGTAGCTGCCGCCGATGATGGCGCGGCTCTCGGCGGGTGTGGGGTAGAAGTCCGTGGCGCCGCCACCCACCTGTGGAGGGCGCAACACACAGGCACACACAAAAACGCAGGGCGCGGCAGGAGGTTGTATCCAACGCCCAGATCCCACTGTGAAAACAGGTACAGATGCGCCGCGGCGCTGGCTGGTCAACTCAGGTCGGGCTGCACGTGCCTGCACTGCACCGCGCACTGCATATGCCTGCCCGGTCGCTGCCGCGGCCTCACCTCTCCGAACACTGAGGGGATCTGGTCGAGCAGCAGCCCCGCGCCCGACAGCTGCCCCGCCCGGTCCGCGGCGTTGCGCAGCTCCGGCGGCAGCAGGCTGGCCATCGCGCCCAGCACCTGCATGGCGCAGAGGGCGGCACACACCGCACCACAGAGGCAGTTGTCAAGGATGCAGACAAAGTTGTGACTGAGTCTTCCAGTCTCGAACACACACGCTTTTCAAGGCAGGTCCAAGGCCTGCACCGACACACCCCGACCCTCTCCCTTTGCGCTTTCCTCACACGCACCTGACTGCCGGTGGGCATCTGCGTAGGCAGCGGGATGGGCAGCGGCAGGTTGGCCAGGTCGGGCAGCGGCAGGTTGTTGCGCATGGCGTTCACGGCGCCCGGCAGGTTCTCCATCAGCCCGGGCACCGGGATGGCGTCCTTGACCTGCCTGCGCGCGTGGCAGACACACACATGGGGCGGGCGGTCGAGTCACGGGCAGGATGGGGCAAGATGCCTTGCCAGCCTGGCTGATTGCAGTGCTGAGGTGGGCGCAGACTGCAGAAACTCCGGACCCACAGATTCCGATGCACGTGCCCTTACACAAACCTCACAAGCGCAACGTGCCACTCACTTGTTGTTGAAGCTGATGACGATGTTGGTGGCGGCGGCGCCCGGGAAGAAGGCGCCGATGAGCAGGTGCAGCAGCGCGCCGTTGGAGTGGCCCAACCCGATGACGGGCACGCCGTCGGGCGCGGCATCCGGCAGCCCCGCTGGCCCCCGCAGCTCCGCCACCGAGTCCAGGAACTGCTGCCGTACGGCGCGCGCGCAGTCGTCGTGCCTGAAGGTGACGGCGTAAGGGGTGGCGATTGCGGTGTAGCCGGCGTCCGCTATGGAGTCCAGCAGCAGGCTGTACACAACCTGCATGGGGTGAAGGAGTCAAGGAGGGTGCAGGAGTGGAGGCTGGAGTGAGCTGCTGGGGAGAAACAGAGAGTCTGTGGACACCGCTACGACTCGTCTCCTGCGCCAGCCAGGCTTCATTCCACCGCAGCCATGCGGGGATGAGGCTGCGAGACCTGTGCCCCCTACCGGGCGGCTGCGCCACCCACCTGGGGTGCTGCGCCGGCGAAGGCGCCGCCCAGGAAGTGCACCACACCCTTTGACCGGTACTGCGGCGCCACTACCCACGCCCCCGTCTCCTGCGAGGTAAAAATGTAGGTCCTTTTCAAGGGTGCGAAAACGCGCGGGAGCTGCAGAGGCAGATGCAGATTCCCCGGGCCCGTGTGCGAGAGGAGCTGCGCTGCGCCACGTACCAGGCCTGCACACCCCCACTGAGCCCATCCCGGGGAGCGTTCCCAAATGCATCAAGCCTCAATATCTGCACCAAGCAGACTCACAAGCTTGGTCACCGTCGCAGCGGCTGCAACAGAAACTGTGCATGGCCGCGAAGCGCGCAAGCCACGAACAGGCGCGCCTCCCGCTCGCTGTATTGATGCGCGCCTTTGGAAGGCACCATGCTTCGTTAATGACTGCATTGCTCGCTTGCGCAGCAAAGTGGTTGAATTGACCGTGCAGCAATTTCGCTCAAGTGCAGGGTGCTATATAGGAGCTGCGTCCTACTTCTCTTGTGTAGTCTAGGCCCGTTTACTATATTTATGTATTTGTCTATTCGTCTCTTTTTGGTTCATCAAAGTTGCACATCCGTCCGATGTCCACCGTGGGGTTTAGTGCCTGCCAAAGCACTGTCACGAATCAGCATTGTCAGAAGGCTCAGATAGGTCGCCCTTTGGTGACTGGGCGCAGCGGTGCGGCCGTTCTTGTTCGCGCATCATCAGGAGAGCGTTGGCGCGCTGCAGCGGCGTCGCCTGTGGCTTTCGCGCACACCTCTAGGAAACTTTGTGGCCGGCAGCTCGCGCCTGTCGCGCCGACGCGCCGGGGGCCCAGCTCGGCGCCTCTACAGCCTGTAAGTGCTCTCCCACTCGCCACCCTGGCGCTCACGCTGGACCTCGCGGGGGCCATCGCCATGGCAAAGCTCCTTGCCTCGGCGGTGGCTCTGGGCACGGCCGTCCTGAGCGCGGCGGCCTGGCTCGATGCGCGTCGCAAGACCCAGAAACCCACGGTGGAGTGCCACCCCACGGAGGTGCGTGCGCTGTTGCGTGCCGCACTGCGGCTGTGTCGGCTGCCGGGTGCATGGCGCCGGACCCGCGGGGCAGGACGTGGAGAGTTATGGTCTTTTGGGTCTGGGTCACGCCAAATATTGGGAGTCACTAGCCACACGGGCAACGTACCGTATGTACCGTACATCACCGTACACGACCGGCGGGCAAACTGACAGGTTGTGCCAGAGGGCAAGGGTGCACCCAACGCGCCTGAGTGACTGGCGTCGCTGACCCCGCCCTCCTCTCGCTTCCCTCTCTTTGCTTCCTCCCCCAGTTCAACAAGCGGGTGCTGGCGGCCTGCCCCAGCCTCAACCTGCCCTACCAGCCCATCATATTCATGACCAACCCGGTGAGCAGCAGCAACCAGCAGCGGCGGCATATCAACCGGCAGTGCCCGCAGCGGCAACATGGCGGTTTTCGCCTCACCGTGGCAGCTCGCTCCCTGCCTGCTTTGCTTAATCACACGCTCATGCCCAATTTCACATAATATCACACTTTCTTCTTGCAATTGTACATGGTTCTTGCCCGCCCCCGCTCAGCACGTGGAAACCATCTTCGCGGCCAAGACGCGCGTTGCCCCCGCCGTGCGCTACCAGCGGGAGATCCTGCACACCAGCGACGGCGGCTGCGTGGCGCTGGACTGGCAGTGGGAGCCAGACAGCGACCAGGTGGGTGCGTGTGCGTGTGTTTTGGGGGTCGCGGAGGAAGGGATACGTGCTGCGGCGCAGAGGCTTACGGGTGCCGTGGACTGCGTGGCAACGTGCGTCTACACACCATATGATAGTCGCCGCCAGGGTGTCCTCTGCCCTGCCTCTGACAGACCCACGAAGCTCTCGCCTGGGACTGCTCATCTGCACGCCTGCCGCCTGCCGCCCCCGCACATCCACCGCACCCCTGCACGTCCTCCCCCGCCCCCGCATCCCCCGCCCCCCCCCCCAGGCGCTGCCCGCCGACGCGCCGGTGCTGGTTCTGCTGCCCGGCCTCACGGGCGGCAGCGGCGACTCGTACGTGTCGCACGCGGTGCTGTCGGCGCGCGCCGCCGGCATGCGCGCGGTGGTGTTCAACAGCCGCGGCACCGCAGACAGCCCAGTCATCACGCCGCAGTTCTACAGCGCCAGCTTCACGGGGGACACGCGGTAGGGCGGGAAGGAGGGGAGAGGAGAGGGAGGGGGGAAGGGGAGGGGAGGGGAGGGGAAAGGGGCAAAAAGGGAGAAGGCGGCGCAGAGGGTCTCAGGGGTTCGGAGGATCTGCGGGCAGGGGGCCGGGTTTGAGGAAGAGCGGGCGGCGAGAAGGGAGCGGGGTTGATGGGAAGTTCAGCGGAGTCCATTGGGGCCAATCAGCAGCCGTCCTTTAAGGTCCGCCTCCCAAGGCATTTGCTCTGTTGCTGTCTATTGCCGCTCACGACTGCCGCCCCCGCCTGACTCTTGTTCTCATGTCCGCCTGATCCCACTCACCCCACCCACCCTACAACTCCAACCCACAATTCAACCCCCCACCCCGCCCTCACCAGTGCGGTGGTGGCGCACGTGGCCCGGCGCTACCCCGCCTCCCGCGCGCTGCTGGCTGCGGGCTGGAGCCTGGGCGCCAACATCCTGCTGCGCTACCTGGGCGAGGAGGGGCCCGCCACGCCGCTGCAGGCCGCAGTGTCCATGTGCAACCCGTTCAACCTCACCATCAGCAACCAGGTGTGCGCCAGGGCGGACGGGCGGGGGGCAGGGGCGGGTGCACGGGTTGGGGCGGGGATGCCGGTGCCGGTGGTAGGTTGGGTGCCGGGTGGGGTTCGGGCTGTGCCGGCATGCCGCCCCAGCACTGAGAAGGTGACATGTTTCGCCAGCACTGGCTCCCTGGCTCTAGGCGCGCTGCCCACCGCCCTTCCAACCCTACGCGCTCCGCTCCCTCCCAACCGTCTCCCCTGTACCGCCCCTCGACCTCACATCCCCTCCCGCTCCCAACCTCCCCAGGGCCTCAAGAGCGGCTTCTCGCGCATCTACGACCTCAACCTGGCCACCTCGCTGCGCAACATCTTTATGAAGCACGCGCTGCTGTGGACCGGCATGCCGCCGCCCTTCCGCCCCGATGACGTGGCGGCCGGGCGCTGCCCCACCATCCGCGACTTCGATGACGCCATCACCATCCACTCCTTCGGCTGGCCCTCCGTGGACGCCTACTACGCCGGCTCCAGCTCTGCGCTGTCCGTGCCGCACCTGCCCGTGCCCACGCTATGCATCCAGGTAGGCACGCGTGGCAAGACCGCGGGGATGGTGGGGAGTGTGAGGGCTCGCCTGGCGGTTCGCGTGCGGCAGTGGTATGTGGTGCGTATGTACGGGCACAGCACGCGCTAAAGTGTGGTGGTGTGCTGCGTACGGTACAAACCACTGCCCTCACCACGCGCTCTCACCCCGCACCCCGCACGTCAGGCGCTGGACGACCCCATTGCGCCCAAGGAGGCCACGCCCTTCGAGGCCCTGCGCGCGCAGCCGCTGGCCACCACCGTCACCACCCTCACCGGCGGCCACCTGGGCTGGGTGGAGGCCCGCACCGGGGCCACCGGCGCCCCCTGGTCCAACGCCGTCATGTTCGAGTGGCTGAGCGCCGTGGTGGAGGAGGTGGGCGGCGGCAAGCAGCAGCAGCAGCAGAAGCAGCAGGAGGCGGAGGAGCTGGTGCGGAAGACGGAGGAGGTGGCGGCGGTGGTGGCGCGCGTGGGCGCGTGAGCGGCGGGGAGGAGGAGCAGCGTGCAGGCGGAGGCGCTGGCTGCTGCTGGTGGAAGCCGGAGGAGCAGGCGGAGGTGAGAGGGGCTGGAGATGAAGTGTGCATCATTTTTTTGAATGTCCGGATTTGCGGGGATGCCAAAGGCCCCCAACATAGAGGCGTGTGCTTAGTAGGCGCCCGCGTCAAGGTGGCTGGGTTGATAACGACCCGGGAGGGGAGGGCTCAGCCCTTTTCCTGCCTCCCTAAGGCAGCCACCTCCTTGTTTGAATATTGTATGAGGGCGGCAGTGAGTGAGTTACGCGCAGGTGGAGGTGCGGGTGTGTGATTGGGGCTGAAGATTATGGCAAACAAACACTCAGAGTGAGTATGGAGTTGGGAGTGGCGACGGCTGTACGTGCGGTGCCGCGAAGCACACTGAGTCGTGCCCCCACAGCTGTCACAACGAAGATTCATAACTGCGCAAGAATTTGAATCAAGCAGGATGTTCATACGTTTAGCACGGTGAGGCGACAGCAGTCTTGGGCAAATGTGTAAACGCAGGTACCGTAAGTGATGCATTTGAGGAATGCAGGATACACAGCTGCGCATCGGTCGGGAGGCAGCCTGCGGGCGAGGGAGGTCACGGCCGCACATGAGGGGCGACAGAGAGTGACGATGGGGGCGGTGTGGCGTTCATGGCAGCACCTGGGAAGGCACCTGGGGATGATGTCTTGATGCCATGAGTGTGAGTAAACCAATCTAGGCGGCAGGGATGCAGTTGTGCCAGGCTGCTGTGCCTGTAAACCACGGAATACTCTCCGATACCCTATCGCACGAATGCTTCCTCGAGCGTTCTCGAAGCAACACCCTTCCGCTAACAGGCCGTAACAGCCTGTAACCAGGCATTGAGAGGCCAGAGATCGCGCAGGCCTGGTTCTCGGAAACTTTCGACCTCGCTGGAGAATGGAGGTCCCACAGCAGCAGCCAGTTTCCGAGGCCGCGGAGGTAAAGCCGGTAGCGGCAGTGGCACTGCGCGGGGCTCAGCAGCAGGTCGAGCCGAGAAAGGTGAGTGAGGGGGCGGGACCGTGGAGCCCTGGCCCCGCGAACCCTGGCTCCGCGAAAGCCGTTTACCTCGCGGCGCGCGTACTCGGCTGTGCAGCTAGCTTACGTTCCGTATTACCGGTCTGCTGCCTTGTGCTAATACAGCAATGTCACTTGCTTCGTGCAGGCGCCTGATGAGCAGCAGCAGCCGCAGCACGCGGTGACCCACGCGGCCACTGCTGCCGCGCCGCCCGCGATCGAGCTGCAGCAGCAAGGCCGCATCGAACACACGGAGCTCGAGCTCGCCCAGGCGGGTCGGCAGCAAGAGCAGCAGCAGCCTGGACCTCCTGTGGAGCAGCCTCCTGTGGAGCAGCCGCCTGTGCTTTTCGCCCGTGGGTCGGCGTTGGAGGAGGGTGTCAGGGTCCACGACGGCGGCAGTGGTGCGGATGGTGGCCCGGGCCTGGCTTCCACGGACACGCCGGAGGGGCAGAGGCAGCAGGTCGGTGGCGATGGCGGTGGCGGTGGCGGTGGTGATGCAATAGCAAGCCGCATGAGCGGCGCTGGCGCTGGTAGCGCCGCAGCGGTGGCACCGCAACAGAACCACCAGGCTCCTCGGGATCACCTGCAGCCGCACCCGCAGACCAGCAGCCACCAGTATGCAGCGCCGCCGCCGCCACCCCCGCCGCAGCAGCAGCAGCCGCAGTCAGGAGCGCCGCAACCGCCTCCGCAGGTGCATTCCCAGCAGCAGCAGCCAACCCAGCAGCAGCCCCATATGTGGCAGATGCAACAGCCATCACCCCGGCCGGCGCCGCCGCTGCTACAGCCGTCTACGTCGGGCCGGCTGCAGGCATCATCACCGGGGCAGCTGCTACAGCCGTCGCAGTCGGGGCAGCTGCAGCCGCCTCTGGAGGAGCAGTTGCGGGCAGCCATGGCCAGCCCACGCCAGGGCCTGGGGCAGGGGCTGGGGCAGGGGCAGCAGGGGGATGGCGGGGCGGCGGCGGCTGAGCGATACAGGTGAGGTTTGCGTCAGGGCCAGACAGAAGCAGTGTCGTGGCTGTACTGCTAGCTGCTGCACTACTCTGCGCGCTCTGTAATGCCTGGTCCGTCATCAGGTTCTCAAGCCAAACAGCTAGGCCTTTTCCTGGGAAGGATACGGTAGCGCACAGCAGCACGCTCTGCGTTTCTTGTGCGCTCGTGGGCGCATCTCTGCCTTCCTGCCTGCCCGCCGCCTGACAACGTGTGCGCCCGCCAGAGCCATCATGTTCACGGCCGAGGGCCAGGCGGCGCTGACGGCGGCGCTGCGGCGCAAGGCGCACGAGAAGGCCACCGCGGCCGCCGCCGCTGCAGGTGAGAGGGGGCGGCGGCCGGCGATTGCAGCTGCCAGCGACGGCGTGGGGGATGCGCAGCAGGGCTTGTGTGGGCATCAGCGCAATACGGCGCACCTCCCAAGCACGGGTGTTGCGAGTCCTTGCCTGTCGCCGCCCACGTGTTGCCTGACGTACCTGCCCCGCCCTCTGCCTCCCTGCACCCCCTCCCTTCGCCCCCTGCCTGCGCACCCGCCCTGCACCCGCAGGCGCCCACCTGCCTGACGGCTCCCCGGAGAAGGCCGCACTGCAGCGGCGTGCCTACATGGAGTCCCTGCAGCGCGCTGGCGAGCAGCAGGCGGCCCTGCAGCGAGCCATGCAGCAGCAGGCGCAGCGGACGCCGCCGGGTGGTCTCGGCCCGCTGCACACCGCCTCCTCCCCGCCGCCTGCTGCTGCTGCCGCCAGCGGCCTGCTGGTGGTGGCGGCGGGCGGTGCCGGCGGCAGTATGCAGCGGCAGGACAGCAGCAGGCAGCAGCAGGCGGCGGCACCAGGCGTGGCGGCACAGCAGGTGCCGCCGCTGTTGGGCTCGCATGCAGATGTAGGGGTGATGGCGCCAGGGCCGGCGTCGGGACCGGGGCCGGGGCCGGGGTACAGCGGTGCCAGTGGCAGCAGCAGTCCCTCTGCTGCGACCAGTAGGCAATCAGCTACAGCCGGCGAGGCAGCGGCGACGGCGGCCACAGCGGCCGGCATTCCGCTGCCGCTCCTTTCGCCGCGGCAGCAACAGCAGCAGCAACAGCGACAACACTCCACCCAGCCGCAGCAGCAGCAGCAGCAGCAGCAGCGGACCGGGTCACAGGTGCTGCAGCGGGAGATGCAGGCCTTGATGCCGGGCCCAGTGGTGGTTGACGGCGGCTTCAGCGCGATGAGGCAGCAGCCCCGAGCACCGGCCGCCGCCGCCACCTCAACCGCTGCCGCACCCATTGCGTCTGGCAACCACGCTCTGAGTGCCGCCGGTGCCGGTGTTGCTGCTCCTGTGGTTGGAGCCAGCCCCCGCCGGCAGCCCAGTACAACAGCCGGGGGAGGTGGGGAGGTGGGCGCGCCACCCAACAGCCAGTGGCAAGCAGTGGCACCACAGCAGTGGCAGCAGCCGCCGCCGGCTGCTCCTCCTCCTCCTCACAACAACAAGCAGCCGCAGCAGCAACACCAGCAGCAGCACCACGTGGCTCCTGCTGAGGCAGACGCGTACGGAGGTCAGGCTACTGCTGCTGCAGCCCATCAGCACCGTCAGCAGGCAGCCCCACCGCCGCCCGGGTACGGCGGTGCGGAAGCAGCAGCAGCTTCCGATGCACAGCGTTTGCAGAGCCCACACACCTACCAGGAGCAATTCTCGCAGCACCCGCACCAGTACCTGCACCCGCCGTATCATCAGGGCCAGCCTGCGGCAGTGCCGCACGCGGCGCCATCGGCGCACGAGGCCGGCGGAATGCCGGTGGAGTGGCGCTCGTACTACGAGCAGCAGCAGTATTACCAGATGTACCAGCAGCAGTACCAGCAGTACCAGCAGTACGCACAGCAGCAGTACCAACTGCATCAACAGCAACAGCAGCAGCAGCAGCAGCAGCAGCAGCAGCAGCAGCAGCAGCAACAGGTTCTGCAGCAGCATGAGGCTGACGCGGCGGCGGCAGTCGCCCCAGGGGTGGCCAGCGGCAGCAGCGAGCGGCAGACGCCCTCTGCCGTGGCGGCGGCGGCGGCGGCGGCTGCAGCGCCGCCTTCGTCATCGGCGGCGGCGGCGGCAGCGTTTGGACGTGCGTCTGGGGGCTATGCGTCTGGCGAGGAGCCAGCAGGTGGCGGCATGCTGACACCTGTGGCCGGCGCTGCGCACCGAATGGGAGGCGAGCGCCACCTCTACAATCAGCGCCAAGCCTCGCAGTCGCTGGTGCTTTCTGGCAACGGCGGAAGCGGCGTACTTCCGGCGGCGGCTGCGGACGCGGCTGCTGCTGACGCCTCAGCCACCCGGCAGGCCTCAGCTGCCACGGCCGCCGCTTTCCACACACCCGGCAGGTCGCATTCAGAGGTCATGTCGCCGGGGGTGGGGCCAGAAGGCGGGGCAGCGCCGCGTCCTCCTCCGCTGGCACCTGCACCCGGTGCCGACACGACACCGCCTGCTGCACGACAGCAACAGGCGCAGCCGCAGCCACAGCGGCAGCCGCCTCAGCAGCACGCGCCGCCGCCCACGCCTGCGGCGGCGCACCCGGCTGACCTGCAGCCGTATGCGGCCTACGGCGGGTCGCCGTACCCGTACCATCAGCCGCAACCGCACCAGCAGCCGTACCCGCCGTACGCCTACCCTGACCCGCAGCTGTACGCGCAGCAGTACACACACCCGCCGTACAGCCATCAGCAGCAGCAGCCGGGCGCGCCCCCGCACCACCCGCCGCCGTACCACACAGCAGGCTACCCGCAGGCTGACTATCCGCAATCCCATCAGCAGGCGCAGTACCAGGCGGAGTACCAGGCCGAGTATCAGGCGCAACAGGCGCAACAGTCGTATCCTTCATATCCTACATACCAGCAGCAACAGCAGCAGCAGCAGCAGGCGCCAAGCCACCGCCCAGGTAATCGCCGGGGGCCGGCAGCCACAGCCGCAGCACCCGGCGAGGCGGCACACGCGGTCATGGCGCCGGGCGTGCCGCCAACTGCCTACCCCGCCATCCCGACAGCGGCAGCGGCGGCGGCAGCCACGGCGGCCCCGGCGTCTCCCACCTACGCATGGCCACACACCCCGCAGCAACAGCAGCAACAGCAGCAGTGGCGGCAGCAGTGGCATCAGCAGCAACAGGAGTACCCTGCGCCGCCACCGCCAGGGCTGCGCCAGGCTAGCATGTACGCAGCAGCACCCCCAGCAGCAGCCGCAGCAGCAGCAGGTATGCACGCGCCGGGACCTGTGCCTGTTGCACCTGCTGCACCATCGGCGGTACCAGACGGCGGCGCTCCCGCTAGTGCCGCCACCGCCGCCGCCGCCTCGGCTCGGCTGGTGCGGCCGGGGACCACCCACCCGGCGGCGGCGGTGGAAGGGCGGCCGGTCGCCTACCCGCCCGTGGGCCACCACGACCACGACCACGACCACGACCTGGGGCAGCAGCGGCAGCAGCAGCAGCAGCAGCAGTCGCAGCCGGTGACGTACCCGGCAGCCACCACGCCGACGTCGGCGCTGGTTGGGTCACCGCCATCGGTGTCGCATCCGCAGCAGCGGCGGCAGCGGCAGCAGCAGCAGCAGCACCAGCAGGCATCCGGGCACCCGACACCAGCAGCGGTTGCCGCCTCAGCCGCTGACATCACGCCCTTCACCACAGCCAGTGGGACCCACTCTGCCGCGAGCACAGCTGCCGCTATTGCCGCGGCTGCTGCTACGGCTGCTCGCACGCACGCTCGTGCGGGTGACGCGCGCCGCATGAGGGGCCGGCACGGCGGCGGTCCTTCAGCCGCTGCCACAGCCGGTGCCGCCGCAGTTGCTACAGCCGGTGCCGCTGCCGCTGCTACAGCCGGCGCGCATCCTCCTCCGCCTGCATCTGCTCCTGCTCCTCCTCCCTCTGCTGGGGCACCTGCGGATGACCTGGCGCCGCTGCCTTCCATCAGTGACATGTGGGCGGCGGCGCAGGCGGCGCTGGGCCCCACGCAGCTGATGGACCTGCCGCTGGACGAGCTGGAGGACGTGGGCGTGGACGTGGGTGACGTGGGCGCGGATGTGGGGGTGGGGGCTGGGGAGGGAGGTAAGGGAGCAGGAGCAGCAGGAAGAGGAGCGGGAGGAGCAGGAGGAGGGGAGGAGGGGGAGGCGGCGGCGGCGGCGCTGGGTGGGCTTGATGACCTGGCGCTGGTGGAGGAGGCGGCGGCGCTGCTGCTGGATGACGAAGAGGGCGGCGGGCTGGTAGCGGGAGGAGGAGGAGGAGGAGGGGGAGGTGGCGAGGCGGTGGGTGAGCGGCGGGGTGGGGCGCGGGTGAGGCCCATCAAGCGCTACTCCAAGTCGGAGGCGGCGGCGCTGGAGAAGCGGCGAGCAGCCGAGACGGCGGCGGCGGCGGCAGCAGCCGCTGCGGCAGCCGCAGGCGCGTACGGCGACACGGCGCCCGGTACCGGTACAGCAGGTGGTGTGGCAGGCGGTGGAGCAGGCCTGGGCAGAGGCGGCGCCGGCTTGCCTGCCTCGCCCGGCCGCCGGACCCAGCCCCGGCCTCGCAAGGCGGACAAGGCGGTACCGGGGGGCGGCAGCGGTGCAGGCGCCGCACCCCACGCCTTGGGTCCGCCTCCTCCTCCGCAGCACGTGGGTCGCTCGGCCTCCCTGACCGCCATGGCTTATGCGGCACATGCCACCGCCGGCTCGGCAGCAGCAGCGTACCCGGGGTACCCAGCAATAGACACCGGCGGAGGCGGAGGCGGAGGGGGCATGCCAATGCCGCCGGCCTCCTCGCGCAAGCCGCACATCACCATCGTGCGTAACCGCTCCGCCGGCACTGGGGCGCCACCCGGGACTGGCCGCACACCGGAATGGGCACCGGTGGGGCGGCTGCCGTCTCCGGGTAGCGGGGCGCTGCGGGCTGCCCTTGCCTTGGCTCCGGAGGCAGGTGACGTGGCGGGCGCCCCGTCGCCGCCAAGACGCAGCGGCAGCAGCAGCGGTCTGAAGAAGGCCAAGCAACAGGCGGCGGCGGCGGCAGCTGCTGCCGCTGCAGCTGCAGCCGCTGCAGCAGGGCGGCGGGAGGCTGTAGCAGCTGGCGGTGCAGGGTCTGTAGCAGGGGGTGCTGGGCAGCAGCAGGCGGCGGCCCCGGTGACGCCTGCTGCGGAGGCCACCGCCCGCCCTCGCATCCGCATCAAGGTGCCTGTCAGTGCGCAGCGCCCGCCGCCGCCACCACCCGCGTCGCCGCTGCCGCCTCCCCACATCGCTGCCGCTCCGGCACCTCACCCTCACGTCACCTCACCGCCAGGAGGCGATGCCGGTGTTAGTGTGGGTGACGCGCCGGGGCAGCGAGGTCCGGCAAAACAATCGCAGGTGCGTGTGAAAGGTCGACGTGTCCCGTCTTTAAAGTCTTGGGTTTTGGGGTTGTGTTTCGTGCGCGCCTGCAGACGCATCCTTCGGCAATGGTATTGTGGAAACACTTGCCCCTTGCATTTCTCGCGAAACACACACAGCAGGCCAGGAAGAAGCGAGCGGTGACAGATGCCTCGCCGCAAGATGCCTCGCCGCAAGGATTACAGCCCGCGGCGGGTGCTGCCGCGCCCGCGGCGGGTGCGGGCGGCGCCACCGCACCGCCACGCAAGCGGCATCGCTCAGCCGCCCCACCCGGCACTGCCGCCGCAGCCACCACCGCCGCCGCCGCCGCCATGCGCCCCGCGGGCTCGTCGCTGCTGCATGCGGCCTCGCCACCTCAGGAGCTGCGCCGCAATGTGTTCGCGCGCCAGGCGCTGGCACCGCCCGCTGCTGCTGCTGCTGCTGCCGGCGCACCTGCACGCCCGGCAGCAGTGCGGCGCCGGCCGCCGCCTGCCGTATCCTCAGTGCGGCCGCGGCCGCCGGCGCAGGCCCCTGCTGGTGATGCTGCGGCCGCCGGACCCGTCGCTGCGACCACATCACGGCCGCAGCAGCCCAGCTCGGGCCCAACAGGAGCTCTCAGGGAAGCGGACAACGTGTCGCTCGCCGTGGCCGCTGGCGGTGCGGCTCCCGCCGTACTAGTGGCAGCTGCTGGCGGCGACACGGGCCGTGGCCCTGGCGGGCGGCTGGCGGCAGCACAGCCACGTCATGAGGCCGCGGAGGATGCAGGTGAGGAGGAGGGGGCAGAGGCAACGCAGCACGTAAGGGTGGCGGAGGCGGAGGCGGGCGAGGTGGATGAGGCCGAGGTGGCAGAGGACTGGGGCGCCGCGCAGGAGGCGCAGCTGCTGCGGCTATTGGAGCTCCACTGCGGGCTGGCCGCCGCCGAGAGTGAGGAGGCGGAGGCGGGCGGCGAGGGGGATCGGGTGCCGCCGCCAGCGGGTCTCGCAAGCAGCGTCCAGGATGGTGCGGCGACCGGCGCGCAGCCGCCGCAGCCACATGCGGACAACTCGGAGTCTGAGAGGACGTCCGAGTCCGCTGTGGCAGCCGCACCTGCGATGCAGCGGGCGGCGGCAGCGGGGGCTCCGCACCCGCCGGCGTCTCCCGCTGAGAAGCCCACCACGGACCAGCAGGAGCACCAGCCACACCAGCAGAACCAGCAGCAGCAGCCGTGTCAGGGGCCCCTGACGGCCGAGGATGTGGTGGAGGTGGCCCTGGCCGCCACTGGGGCGCCCGCCGCCAGTGTGGAGGACATTGCGGAGGTGCTGGGCGGCTGGTGGCTGCGGCGCGGACGCCCACAGCGCTCAGGCGCTGTGAGAGGCGGCAGCAGCAGTGGTGATGATGGATCCCATGCGAAGCGGAGGACGTCTATCTCAGGCGCGGCAGCAGTGGCGGCCTCCTGGCCAGGCTGGAAGGCGCTGTCGCAGCTGTGTGCCAGGGAGGATGGCGCCGGCGGTGCTGGCGGCGAGGCCGGCGTCTCGGGCGCTGCTGCATCTGCAGCGGTACCGGCACTCACGGCGGCCCGGCCGGCGGACACGCTGCTGAGGGCAGGGGCAGGAACGGGCGACTCAGATGCAGGTTCAGGCGCAGGGACCGGGACTGGGCTGCTGCATCAACGCGTGCGGGCTGTGCTGGAGTCGGAGCGTGCAGCTTCTGGCAGGTGAGCATACATGGATGGGGAGTGCCGCTTTTGTTGCATCAAGGCATGGAACTTAAATCTTCTGGTTTACAAGGGCGATGCTCTCACGCGCTCATACGTGCTGCCCGCCCTGCCTGGTCCCGTCATCCCCAGGTTCGTCAGCATCCAAACGGCTGCAGTTGCTGCAGTTGCTGTTGATGCTGGTTCTGATGCCGGCGGGGAGCTGTGGCTGGTGGCGCCTCCGCACCTGCGTGCAGAAGTTGTCAGGGCTGCGGTCGCCGCCACGGCCGCCGCCGCCGCCGCCGCCGCGGACCCCACTGAACAGGAGCAGGGCGGCGCTCCGGACGGCGATGGGGGCTTGCAGCGGGAGGCCGGTCGCCGCCGCCATCAGGTGCAGGTGCAGCTGGGACTGCAGCTGCAGGTGGGGCGGCTGCTGGCGGAGCAGGTGGGCGCCTGCAACGCCGTGTACGAGCAGGTGAGGAGGGAGCGGGCGGCGGGCGGGCGGGAGGGCGTGCGCAGTTCCATGCGTGCGCATTAGCTGATTGCCTTGGTGCTGAGCTGAGTCTTTTTGTCAAGCTCTGGCTCTCCCTGGCGGGACAACCCTGTTGATGGACTCGGCCGGTGTGCGTAAACTTGGGTTTCAATGCGCTGCATTAGTGCCGGGCTGAGCTGTGACGGGTACAACCGCCATGGTGGGACCATGCTGACAAGCTCGTCCTGTGTGCGCACGGGCTCTTTGGTTTGCAGGAGCTGGCGTCGCTCATGAAGCGTATGGCTGCGGCTGCGCCTGCCGCAGCTGGGGGCGCCTCGAGCGATAGAGGCGGGCACAGGGGCGGCAAGAGCAACACCGGCAGCGACAGCGACGTGGACAGCGGCACGGTGCTGGCGGAATGCGGGAGCAGTCCCTGACAGTCCTTAGTTATAGAGAGTGTTGCAGAAGGCGACCTTCGGTTGGGCAGATTTGTTTTCGGTGTGATTTTCGGCGCTTGCGGCGGCACGTTGCATGGGTTGCGGTGACTGACTGAATGCGGCGCGGAAGGCGATTGAGGAAGGCGTGGGGATGTGATGGGAGAACGGAGGACGGGGACGACATTGTCGACACGTAGACCATGGGCCGTGTGCTGGGCAATCATTACCATGGGGGGCTACGTGGACAGTGACAGCCGGCCGACTCACCACCGTGTGTGTGTGTGTGTGTGTGTCAGTTTGGCCCAGGGTGGTTTGGCCCAGCCCGAGTGACCCAGGCTTGCACCCCCCATGCGCAGAGTACGATTCAACATTGCCTGTTACACACACAGATCACGGCTTGCAGTACGCCCGGGTGGTCACATGCTGTAACGCTTCCCGAAAATGCGGCCGATGCGCAAAGCAGCATGCAAACCGACACGCGCACAGGTGTCACTCACGGTTCATTCGCACAGGTGCATTCAAGTCACCAGCCCACACCAGCTGTCTGCTATCGATATCCTCCCACCGCTCGCACAGCCCGCCGCCCACCAAAATTGTGTGTCGCTCACAGTAAAGCATCACCGGCTCTCCAGCCCCTGCCTTCCCCGCTCTCAACGCTCGCCCGCCCGCACCGCCTGTCTCTCCTCACAGCCGCAACGTGCCCTCCAGCACCAGCGCCGCCGACCCCGACACCCGCACCCGGTCCTCCCCTCCCTCCCCCACGCCCGCCAGCACCTCCACCTCCACGTCACCGCCGCGCGCCGAGCACTGCCGCATGCGCATGGGACCCGTCGCCGTGCCGCCGCCGGCGGGCCGCAGCAGCGGCTGCCAGTACGGCCCCAGCACGGCGTGAGCGGAGCCCGTGACGGGGTCCTCGTTCACACCCAGCCTGCATGCACACACAAACAGCAACCGGAACACTCTTCATGATGATAAAACGCGTGGGTATGGTCCAGCGGTGCCAGCAGTCACAGAACAGGAGCAGCCCATCGCGCCGGCGAACCCGTTCAACCCCTGCCCTCCTCCCGAGTGAAGCCGTGGCAGCATTACCCACCACCCACCAGGGCCCGAAGAAGCGGCTGTGCACCTCGTGCTCGTCGTCCGCACCTGCGGGAAGTCGGTGATTAGTGGGGTGTTTAGGTGCGCACCGCAGGACCAAACCCACGGACGCAGACATTATGCCCATGACCTCCCGCCAGCCACCCCCAAACCTCTCGCCCTCCAACCTCGCCACCTCCCCACCCAGCGCAATGCACTCCTCCCGCGCAACCCCTTCCACCTCCCGCCACTCCCTCCCTTCCTGACTCCCTCCTCAACCCCCCTGCTTCCTCCTCACCTCCCCGCGCGCACACGATGACGCCGTGCACGTCCTCCGCCCCCGCGCCGCGCCTCATGGCCTCGAAGTCGGGCTCCACCGCCTCCAGCTGCTGGCGCGACACGCCCTCGCCCAGCACCACCAGCAGGTAGTTCAGACCGCCCTTGGCCGCGTAGCGCACCTGGGCACACGCAGGTACGCGATTGGCGCGCATGCAGCACATGCAGTCATACAACACACACACACACACACACATGTGCTTATGGTTTCCCTTGTGAAAAGCACATGCTTATAATGTGGAGACATACATAAAGCAAATGGACACAGAACAAAGAGTTGCCGCTACAGAACCGAACGACAGTCAGCATACGGTACGTCACAGATGTGCAACAGGTTTCGTCGCCGGTAGCCTTACTCCCTCCCCACACACATTTATACACCTCCTCCCTGCAACACACGCCCCCACCTCCTTGACCGGCAGCTGGTGCGGCTGGCGCGGCTGCCCCGACAGCCCCGCCAGCGCCAGGCTGCTGCAGGCCGCCACCAGCGGCCCCGCGGGGTCGCGGGCGGGCGGCGGCAGTGGGTCCACTGGGTCGTAGGCGGGCAGCGACATGGACAGCACCACAGCCGACCCGGAGGGCTCCTGGTGTTGGGGGTGCGGTTGGGGGTGCGGTTGGGGGTGCGGTTGGGGGTGCGGTTGGGGTTGGGACAGGTGAGCGCCCTGGCTTTGCTAGTAGGGCAGTGTGCGTGAGAGGTAAGGTGATCAATCGTGCGGCGGGATGCTGGATTGTCGAGTGTGCGTCAGCAAGAGGTATGGGTTGATGCTAGCAGTCTCAGCGTTTGTGGCAACTCATTTCTTCCTGCAATGGCCTGGCAGGACCCGGCAGCGGCTGGCTCTCACCTGCGTGGTCTGATAGATGCTGGCTGCTGCGGCGCGGCTGACCACCAGCTCTCCGCTCTTCGTGTGGAAGGACACGGAGGGCTGCGTGTTGCCGCAGGCTGGTGGTCACAGCACAGAACAGCATAGCACAGCATAGCGTGAGGGGGGGACAGAGGGAGGCGTACGCCAAGTTGCAGGGTGAACAGAACCAGCCACACCCGGGGCGTGAGGAGCACAGGGGAACGCAGCGACGCCTTTCCTCCCAACGGCTGACCTGACCCAATCCCGTGTAATCTCACACACACCCATGCCAGCTCACCCTGTATGAGCACTGCCGCCGAGGCCAGTGTGGCGTGGCCGCACAACGGCACCTCGGTGGTGGGGGTGAACCAGCGCAGCCGGAACTCGCGGGCCGTGGCGAACACGTCCGGCACACCGGTGGCGGTGGTGGCGGCGGTGGTGGCGGTGGCGGTGGCGGTACTAGCCGCCGCCGCAGAGCCCTCCAGCTGGGGTAAGGGAAGGGGGGGGGATAAGGGGGGGGGGGGACCCGCGGGTTCAGCGGCTGCCGCCACCAATCAGCCCATCGCCCGTACCAACTAGTCTCGCACCGTTCCTCACCGGTTCAATGAACGCGGTCTCCGAGTGGTTCATCTCCGCTGCGGCGCGAGAGGCGAGCAGGGCAAGAGGTAAGGGTCAGGAGGCAAGAGGCAGAAGGCAAGAGGCAAGAGGCGCGGAGACACTTCAACCGCACGGTGGAAGCGGCTCTGGCAGCTGCGCCCAGGCCCTTGGTAATAACCATGCCTGCATAGCCTGTCCCACGAAAGCGGGGCACAGCGGGGCAACACCACGAAGCGTTAGGGCCTGACCCTGCCCCTGACCCTGCCCCTGCCCCTGGCGCTGACCGAAATCTGGACCTGAACCTGAACCTGAACAGGGTCAGGCTGCAGGTTCAGAGTCAGGTTCAGGTTCAGAGTCCGGTTCAGAGTTCAGAGCCAAGTAACCGATGCTACAAGGCCGAGGCAAGTGCGGCATCAACGACACACGCACCCTCGCGGCTGCCGCCCGCAAGCGCAATGCACGTGTGCGCAACATGCAGCCGCCCAGATCACGCATCAAGATAACTTATCCACCCAGACCACCCACACACCCGCAATCTTCTGTCGCAGCTCGTCGCTGAGGGTCACGCCCGGGCCCAGCAGGCACACGGCGGCGGGGTTGCCGGCGAAGGGGCAGCTGGTGAAGGCGTCCACCACGTACATGGGCAGCCGCAGGCCCAGGCCGCGACCGGCGCTAGCCATTTGTGTCAAGATGTTTTGTGTTGTAAGGTGACTGCAGCGATCGAGGGCGAGGTCGGAGTTGATAGGTTGGACTGGGGGAAGGCCCTGACTGGGTTCGTGCCAAGGCCCCGAGTAGTCGGCACGCCTTAAACCCACGCTGGCCGCAAACGCGCGCTGGACCCCATGTCGCGCCCTTTGGAGTACTCACCTAAACAGTGCAGCACACAGCTAGCCTGATGAGCCCGATCGTTGGAGCTCAAGTTGTGAGTTTGTGACGCGTCAGAATTGCACGCTACCTGGTGCCTGTTAGTGTCTTGCGCTCAATAATCAGTGTATGATATCACACTGCACTGCATACTATTAGATAAATGGCACTGGTTGAGCATGCAGGTGTTTGGTGCGGGGCGATGCGGCGATCGAGGCCTCGGTTCAGTTCGCCAGAAGTTGTGCTCAAGAACAGCTTCATACTGTTTCCATAGCACATCAAAGATAATTTGCGTATATTTTTACTCATTCTCCAAGTCTTCAGGGCCTGAAGGCCCGAAAAACCAAAACTCCGGAACAATTGTTGCTGCATTCATTCGCATTCGCTGTTCCCTATTCACGTGCAACTGCAATAGCACCTAATTAATCTACTAGTACACTTTCGCGGGAGGCTCGTCGGGGAGGGTTCAGCCCCGAGCAGCCCGGCCGCCCCAAAGCCATGCCCGTGGCCAACGCCACATTCGTGGCCGGCACCAACCGCCGGCTGCCCACCCCTGACAAGTCGGGCGGATTTGAGGGGCCGCCTGAGCGCATCCTGCGCCTGTCCTTCCAGGTGTGCGCGCGGGCTGATGGGTTGACTGGCAGCAGGGAGGGCCAGCCGCGCACCCGCTTCCCCTGATTACCCAACCCCAGTCCAGAGGGGATGCATGCACAGCGTCGTGGATGTAGTACGTGCATGGCTCTCCATAATGACGATATGAGTTCTTGTCCCTGGCCGCCGGGCCCTCATCTCTTCCCATCCACTTGCTTCTACAGGTCAACGAGCTGCCGGTGGTGCTCCCCTCCCTTGTCACGCGGGAGCGGTGGCAGGTCCGCCGCGAGCCGCCGCCCTCCAGCATCAGCAGTAGCAACAGCAGTAGCAGCATGGGCGGGGGATTTGGCAGTAGCAGCAGCCGGCTGCCGGCCTCCACGGGGCCTGCAGCCGCCTCGCCGGCTGCTGCTGGTGCTGCTGCCGCTGACGATCGGGGCGTGTGGGTGCCGCACCAGGCGCTGGCGGTGGCGCCGTTGCTCAACATGGTGCAGGCGCTGGTCCGGACAGGGTGAGGAGGAGGGGGAGAGGGGGAGGGGGAGGGGGAGGGGCAGTGGGCGGGTGAGGGCAGTGGGAGGAGTGGAGGCAGAGCAACCTACAAAATGGCGGGGGCCTACTCTGTGTGTGTGTGTGGGGGGGGGGGGGGGTGCGCGTGTGTGTGTGCGTGTGTGCCCAGTGGAATGGAATGTCACACTTGGTGTTTCGCGTATGGCCCTATGCTGCCCCGTACGATATGACGCGCTTGCCTTGCAGCCGTCGGTATGTTGAGCCCCACCTGGGGGGCAGCAGCACCGGCACCGCCACCACCATAGCCACCGCAGCCGACCTGCACCGCAGCAACAGCAGTAGTACTGGCAGTAGCACTGGCGGCAGCAGCAGTAGCAGCAGCAGCAGCCACAGCAGCAGCGGCTGGGCCCTCACCTCCCCAAGCAGCAGCACCTCCAACACTCCCAGCACCCCAAACACTCCGAGCAGCGGCAGTAGCACCCCTGGTAGTAGCACCCTCGGCAGCAGCACCCCTGGCAGTAGCAGCAGCTCTGCCGGCGCGGCCTGGGGCGCGCTACCCCCGCCTCCTCCCCGCATTGACGCCGCGGGTGTGTCTCTGGCCGGGTACGCTCCTGGCTACAAGGAGGTGAACCAGGACGCGGCGCTGCTGGTGGACGCCTTCCTCAGCAACAGGCAGCAGGTGGGGGAGCGTGTGGCGGGGGCGCGGGGGGACTGGGCGTGTTGCGGGGGGGCGCCCGTGTGTGGGGGCGTGTGAGGGCCGTGTGTGTGCGCGTGTGCGGGGGCGTGTGTTGGTGGGTAGGGGTGGGGGCCGTGCGTGAGGGGCATGTGCATGAGCGGGGTGTCATGTGCCCGAGCCCAATGACAAGGGGGAATATGTGCGTGTACGTGTGGGTTTAGGTAGGGGGAGTGGGTGTGCTTGTACAGTCTGTCAGCTTTGCAGTGGAGAGTACACCGCCAAGGCCCCTGCGCAGTGCACAGCACGTCAACATCCGGCTCCTCTCGCGCATGCCTCACGCGCGCACGGCGCACCCAACCCCTTCCCAACCCGCCAACCCGCAACCCCAACTCCTCCATGTGCACGCACCTGCCCGCAGCTGCTGGCGGTGTTTGACGGGCACGGCCCCGAGGGCCACCGCGTGTCGGGCTTCGCGCGCCGCAACCTGCCGCACACGCTGCTGCACCAGCTGCTGGAGGGCGGCGGGGAGGGGCAGGAGGAGGCGGGAGGGGCAGGAGGGAAGGAGGGGAAGGAACAGGGCAGGTTAGCAGCGGCGGGCGGCGCCGGCAAGACGGCCGGCGCCAGCGGCAGCGGCAGTGGGACAGGGCATGGAAATGCGAGTGGCAGTGGCAGCGGCAGTGGCAGCGGCTTCAACAGCACTGGCGGCGGCGGCCGCGGCGGCGGCGCGGTGCAGGGGGCTCTGTGGCGGGCGGTGGAGTCGCTGGATGCGCAGCTGGCGGTCAGCGGCATTGACGTGGTCAACAGCGGCACCACCGCCGCCATGTGCCACGTGCACGGCCGCGCGCTCACGGCGGCGTGGGTCGGCGACTCGCGCATCGTACTGGGCGTGCCGGCGGCGGCGCCGGCGGCAGGTGTGGTGGCGGCGTCTGGCGGTGCGGCGGCGGAACACAAGACGGGTAGCGGCGGGGAAGGCGGTGGTGGCAGTGGCGGGGGCCTGAGCAGCAGCCTGCGGGGCCTGGGCATCAGCAGCAGCAGCGGGGACGTGGTGGCGGCGGCCGCGGCGGAGGGCGGCGCCGCCCCCGCCATCAAGTGGGGCCACCCGCCGGCCGCGTCACCTCCAGACGGCGGGGGCAGCGGGGGCAGTGGGTGGCGGGTGGTGTGGCAGAGCACGGACCACAAGCCGGAGCTGCCGGCGGAGGCGGCGCGCATCGAGGCGGCGGGCGGGCGGGTGGCGCGCAGTGTGGGGCCGCAGGGGCCCGTGGGCCCCTTCCGGGTGTGGTTCAAGAAGCAGGTGCGAGGGGCGCGCGGGCGGGCGAGGGATGGAGGTGGGGTCGGGCTGATAGGGGAGGGGCTGCAGAGCTGGTCAGATTGCATGCTGTACCGCTTTTCCAATCATCTTTGCAACCCCCCCCCCCTTCTTCGTCTACCGTCTACCACTTCCTTAACTAGTCATGAATGTAACTCCCCCCCACACCCACCCCCTGCCCACCACCCCTCCCCTCCTGCCTCCCTCATCCACCTCCTCAGGACTACCCCGGCCTGGCCATGAGTCGGGCTCTGGGCGACCTGCCCGGCCGCCAGATAGGCGTAGTGGCCACGCCCTCCACCGCCGCCCTCACGCTGCCGCCCGAGGGCCGGCCCGCGGTGCTGGTGCTGGCGTCAGACGGCGTGTGGGAGCTGATGAGCAACGAGCAGGTAGGTGGGGTGCAGGGAGAGGGGCAGGGGGGTGGTGTTTACTAGGTCTCACCCAGTTCTTTGTGTCTTCTTAAGTGAGCATGCATGGAACCCCCACACCACCCCCACGCCATCCCCACACCACAGGTCCTGGCGCTGGCGGGCAACGCGGGCTCGGCGGCTGAGGCGGCCAGTCGTGTGGTACAGCAGTCGCGCAGGGCCTGGGTCAAGGTGGAGCGGGCGGGGGCGAGGGTTGGGGGCGGGGGCAGGCACTTTGAGGCCTCACATGCGGTGTATTGTGCATGGTGTCACACACAGTACACTCCGCATCGCCAGGCGTACTTGTTTTGCTTGTCCTTAAAGCATGCACACACACACACACACACACACACACACACACACACACACACACACACACACACACACACACACACACACACACACACACACACACACACACACACTGACGTGCCCACAGGAGTACGGCGGCAGCTACATCGACGACATCACGGCAGTGGTGGTGCGCTTCAACATGCCGCCGACCGCCAGGGCACAGACGCTAGGGGCAGGAGCGGCGGGGGCGGCAGGCTCCAAGTTATAGGCTGCAGCGGCTGCAGGATACGTAGGTCACGAGTGTTGACGACGAGTGTTGATGTGTTGGAAAGTTGGCGGAAACGGATCGTGGGTTGCACGGGTGCGGATGTACTCCCTTACGTTTTGCTCTTCTTTAAGCAGAGTCGGAGTTGCGCTGTAACGGGTTACATTACGGTACGCGTCCCGCCGACCAACCTTTCGCGTAAAGGCAAGACCATGTACTCCACCGCGTCAAAGTATTTCGCCTTCCATACGGCAAGGTCACAGACAAAGTCTTTGTTAGTCCTGCAAGGCGCAGCCGACAACACAACGGCCTGCAACGGCCAATCCACAAAGATACGAGCACTGCAATCGTGTGTCGCTCCGCCGCAGTACAAACAACGCAATTCAACACACTCCCCACCCCCGGCTTGCGCCCGCCACTTACAAGCCACCGCCTGCCTGCCTCCCACTAGCCTCCCCCACCCAGCCATACACGGCCCAGCGCGCCAATAGGCTGCTAACCCCCCCTGCAACCCCCCTCTTGCATTGGGTTCGGTTTAGTTTGGGCTGGTATTTACAGCCCCCCCTCCCCGCCCCCGCCTCCGGCCGCTACCCCAGCGCTGCGTACACGGACGTGTACCCCTGCATCTGGGTGCGGTCCAGCGGCAGCACCCGCCCCCCCGCAACTACTGTGCAGCGAGCCGGCCCGCCACGAGCCCCACCCCCACCCCCACCCGTGCCCCCTCCAGTGCCAACACCCCCACCACTACCCCCACCCCCTCCAACACCAGCACCACTGTGGCTGCCCCTGGCCCCTGCCGCTCCACCCCCCACAGCGGCGCCGTGAGAGCCGGCGCTGGCACCGCTGGCGCCGCTCCCCGGCGGCTGCACGCACAGCGGGTTGAAGAACCAGCCGGCGTAGCCGTGCCGCACGTAGGGGCCCAGCTCGCCGTTCATGTAGCCGCCCAGGAAGGGCACGCCGCGCTGCAGCACCTGCGTGTGTATGTGTGCGTGTGCGTGTGTGTGTGTGCGTGCGTACGGCGTGTGTGTGTGTGTTGGGGGCGGGGGTAGATCATTCCAATCCCAATTGGGGGGGGGGGGTGGCAGCAGGGGATGGGGACGACGGTGGGGTCCGGGATCCAGGCATGACCACCGGTAAGTAGGATCGATACTGGGACGTTCTCGCAGTGTTGCAGGGGACTGGGACCAGGGCAGGGGCAGGGGGATTGTAGATACGGCAACTGGGGGTCCGGGGCGGTGCACGGTCGGGTGGCGGCGGCGGTGGTGGTGGTGGTGGGGCAGGCAGTTCCCGAGCACGGCAGCCGCGCAGCTCACCTCGTCTGCAATGCGCGCCTCGTTCTCCGCGTTGGCCTCTCCGAATATGGCCCGGCCGCGGCCCGTGCAGCTGAACACACACAGCGCCACGGGGCCCGACCGGCCGCCCGCAGCCAGCGCCGCGCGCCGGGCCACGTCGTACCTGCGGCGTGCGGGTTTGGAGGAGGTCAGATGGGGATGAAACCATGTGTTAAACACAAAACAACGGAACAAAACCATGTGTGTATACGTGCGCGCAGGGATGGGTGGGGTTATGGGGTATACGCCCGAGCCCAACGAGCAAGACTCATGGCGGGAAGGTCGGATTGGAGGGATGGGTTCGTGCGCAGGTGGGGGATTACAGGAGTCACTGAGTTCGGGGCTGCTGGATTGCCGTGCAATCCATGCCGGAGTTTGTACGGGCATGCAGCGCGGGCGCTGTGCAGGGTGGACCCCCCCCCCCCCGCCCCTGCCCCGCACCTACCCTGCCCAGGACCTGGGGTCTGGCCTGCCTCCCGGCAGCAGCGGGTAGGCGGAGCACACGGAGCGCAGCACAGGCAGCTCGGCGCGCAGGTGCAGCCGGCAGCCCTGCAGGGAGGCGGAGGAGGAGGGGGGAGGATGAGAGGGGAGGCGGTGGAGGCGGTGGATTCGGTGGGCTGGCATGCGAGCGGACGTGCACCCATGAGTTGGGCATTAGACAGCAACACAACATCAGGCATTCAACATAACAATGCCTCAAGAGATGTTCGCCCACGCCCCCTCCCAGCCGCCCACGCCCCCTACCGGCCGCCCATGCCCCTCCGCCTGCTCACCTCGGGTGTGATGTCCGCCAGCTGGCAGCACACCACCTCACTATTGCCACTGCCACTGCCACTGCCACCGCCTGCACCCGCACTGGCGCCTCCGCCGCCTCCGCCTCCGCCTCCGCAGATGGCGTCCAGCGCCGCCCGGTCGTCTGTCCTGAAGCCCACCACGCCGTACAGCGCCAGCAGCTGCGGCTCCACCTGGCCCAGCACCAGCCGCCCGCCCGTGAAGGCCTAGGGAGGGGGCAGGTGGAGGAGGGAGGGGGCGGGGGAGGTGGTGGAGGAAGAGGAAGACGGGCCGGTGAGCTGACAGCGCGGAGGCTGCGCGGTAACGGCGGGTGCAAAGGATGAATGGAGCTCCCCGCCCCTGCTGACCCCGCCATACTCGTCACAAACGCCACACACACACACACACACACACACACACACACACACACACACACACACACACACACACACACACACACACACACACACACACACACACACGCACACACCTGCACGTCCAGCCCCTGGCTGACGGACTTGTCTCCCCGCCCTGCCCGCCACAGCGCCAGGTACGGCACCGAGTGCGTCTCCGCCACCACCCGCCGCAGCAGCTCGTGCAGGCTGCCGCGCGCTCCGGCCGCCACGCCGCCTGCGGAGGGGTTACATAGTTAAGGAGGTGGTGGGCGGTAGACCATCTCGGAGAACATCAAGCGTTACCGACAATGTCGACCAGCTCCCGGCAGAGGGGGGGGGCGCAGGCGGTTAGGTAGTCGAAAGCCGAAACCGGTCTGCACCAATACATCTAGACACCAGAACCCGAGGCCAGCCCACAGGGTGCGAGTGCACAAAGGGTGGGGTGCGGAGGGCAAAGCCATCGGGTGCCATCTGCTGCCTAGGTGTGCCGCCGTGAGAGTGCCCCAAGTGCTCCCACTCCAGCATCGGCCCTGCGAGCTGTGAGGGCCAACAGTCGCAGTGCAAGTGACTCACCCGACGCAATGACCACAACAACTCACCCGACACAATGACCAGCTCGCCGCCGTCGTCACCAGCATCGCTGTCGTCATCACTGTCCTCCTCCTCCTCTTCCTCCTCCTCCTCCTCCTCCTCCTCCTCCTCCTCTTCCACCTCCTCTTCCACCTCCTCTTCGTCCTCACTACTGCTGCCCGCCGCTTCCTGCTCCCCTCCAGCCCCTGGCCCTGCTCCCTCTTCCGGCGCCCCAGCCGCTTCCCCTTCCCCTGCGGCCGCCCCAGCCCCTTGCCCTGCGGCCGCCGCCGCTGCCCCCTCGGCTGCCGCCGCTGCCGCCGCCGCTGCCGCCCGCGTCCGCCGCACCACCAGCTCCTCCCGGCTCACACCCACCCGCTCAAACACGGGCTGGCCCGGCAGCCCCGCGCAGCCGCGCATGGAGTAAGCACACGCGCGCACCGCCGCCGCCACCGCCGCCGCACCCTCCCCGCGCCCTTGCTCCGCTACCGCTGCAGCTGCTGCCGGTACCGCTGCTACTGCCGGTACCGCTGCTACTGCCGGTACCGCTGCTACTGCCGCCGGCTCCTCGCCCGCCTTCTCGTCGCCGCCCGCGCAGACCGCCAGTCCGACGTAGCACAGGCCCTTGGCTGTAGCCGGGTCCCAAGAGCAGAACCCCACAGACACAGGCGCCGCCGCCGTGATCTCCGGACTCCCGCCCTCAGCATTCACCGCTGCCGCCGTTCCTGCCGCACGGCCGCGGCTGCGGCTGCGCGTCCGGATGCCCGGCGCCGCCGCCTCTGCCTCGCCACTGCCTGCCACCGGCTTGCCGGTGCCGCCGGAGCCCCCGTCCCCGCCTGCACTGCCTTCGGCGCTGCCTGCGGCCCGCTGCTTGGGCGGCCGCGGCGGCAGCCCTGGGTGGAAGAACAGGTCGCCGCGGCCCGATGACACGCCGCCCGCGATGACGGGCCGCGCGCCGTCGTCCCGCTGCATCCACTCCAGCAGTCCGTCCAGCAGGTGGTAGGCGGCGTTGGAGCCAGCCATCAGCAGCCACACCGACTGCAGGCCCAGAGACGCGGCAGTAGCGGCTGCAGCATGCGGGGCGGCAGTAGCAGGTGCAGCTGCGGCCGTGCCGGTGTCGGATTCCGGCCCCGCGGGCGCGGCTGCCGCCGCTGCAGCCGCCGCCTTTCGAGACTTGACGCTGCTGGTGGTTGCCGCTGCGGCGGCGGCTGCGGCGGCGGCTGCGGCGGCGGCGCTGCTGGCCTGCAGGGCTGTAGCACCTGTGGTGCCGGCGGCTGCGGCTGCCTTCAGTCCCGCTGCCCGGGGGTCGGGGCTGGTCAGCCACTGACGCACGGCGGCGTTGGCGGCGGCCACGGCGGAGGGCGGGCCGCCGGCGCGGGAGTCGCTGCTGCTGCGGCGGCCCGCGGCGCCGGGACCAGGGGGAACCTGCGAGATGGTTTAAGGAAGCAAGGTAGGTCCAACCATGTAGTTCTGCACGGAAGTGTGGCTCTCAAGCCAAGACTTACGCCTTCGGCCGGCCCTCCCCAGGGGCATCAGTCATCACGCCACAACAATCCCGCCGCCCGCCACCCCCCCGCCCCCCCGCCTCCGCCTCCACCTTCGGGCTTGTCATTACAACACCCCCTCCCCCCTGCCTCCGCCTCCCCCTCCCGCCCCACCAGCTAGGCCTCCGCCCCTGCCCCCAACTCCAACCCGCCTTGGGCCCCCGCCCCTCCCCAACTCCAACCCGCCCCGTGCCCCCCGCCCCCGGCGTCCGCACGCCTCACCCCTCACTCCTCGCCTCACCCCTCACGCCTCACTCCCCACGCCTCACCGGCTCCAGGTTGCAGAAGGCCCTCAGCCGGCAGCCCGGCATGCGGCCCAGCAGCACACTGACGGCGCCGGGGCGGGCGCCGCGCCGCCGGCCGCCGCCGCCGCCGTCGCTGGGGTCCAGCTCGAAGGGTCCGCCGGGGCCCACGCCCATGAGGCCCGAGGTGGCGCAGCCCACCACCTGGGTGCCCTGGGGGGAGAGAGGGGGAGAGGCGAGGGGAAGGGGGGAAGGCGCGTCCAGGGAGGGAGCGAGGGAGGGAACGTGGGCTGGGGTGGCGTGGGAGCGTAAGGTGGAATGCGAGAGGGAAAGGGTTGGGGGCTGGGACGCAAGAGTGGAAATGTGCAGCAAACAGGTAAGGCCTGGGCCAGGGCGCATGTGTTGGAGCTGTGACACGCGCTGCCTGCCCACCCCTGCCCAACCCGCCGGACCAGGCCTCCCCGTTCCCAGGCCCGCCCCCTCCCCCCCCCCCCCGCCCCAGCTGCTCACGGGCGGCAGTTTGGCTGCCAGCGCCTCCAACACCGGCGCGGCCAGCCCGCCTTTCACGCCCTCATAGTTGGCCACGAACAACAGCGCGAAGTCAACAGCGCCTGTGGGGCAGAGGCGTCACTTGAGGCACAGGCTGGTCTGGGCACCATAGCTGCTTGCATGTGTCCACAAGCGATCCCCCAATATCACTAGAACCACAAGTCCCTGCTCACCCAGCATGCCAGCGAGAGCGCGGTCGCACGCCTCCGCAACGGCATCCGCAAGGTCTGCCTTCACAGAAGCTGCCGAAGAAAACTGGCGATGCGCCGCGAGGGTCTGGCCAATGTCGCGAAACCGCTTGCACACTGCACTCGCCACGCAGACACCTTTCGCGCCGCACCCTGCCAGAACGCTGCATAAGACCTCATCATCCAGGCTGTCAAAGTATGCTTGTTCGGCTGCGTCGCCCATTTGTAGTGCCGCAACGTTGCCCGCGCAGGCGAAAGGGTAGTCGGCTGTAAAAATATAGTCTACAAGGGGTTCGCCTATCTTAAAGAAAATGTGCACAGAGTCGTAGACTTTGCACGGGTGTTGCACGCATGTCGTGGCGCTCGGGTGCACGCTCGTGATCGTGATGGAACATGGCAAGGGGCAGGAAAGCGTAGTCCCGATGTGTGTGGCTCGGGTGCACGCATTAATCGGGTGCCACCGTGCCACCGCACACATAAGGTGCCAGGTCCCCGGGGCCGCCCGTTCTTCACAAGCCAGCGGCCACAACACGACTGCTGGCCATCCCTGCAGCTGCAACCTTGACCACTGCACTCGCTGCTGCCCACAATTTTGACGTTAGTCAGGGGCACTGTCAAGGCAACCCAAGGCATGGCATTCCACTCGATCCTGCTCTATCACTGCTTCCTCTCCGCGTCTTCGCGACCCTCCGCACTCCGATTACACAGACACCAGCAGTGCAAGCTGTTGCTGCCATCACCCTCTGCCACTTCAAGCCAACAGGTTCCATTTCACGTGCTACCCTTGCCTACCGCAGCACCGCTGTGCCGTGCTTTCTGGACGAGGTGCCAGCCAGCCAGCCAGCCACAGCCAGCCAGCCAGCCAGACCAGTACTGCGGGGATGCAGGACCTCTCCGCGCGCCCCACTACCAACCGTACTTGGCCGCCTGCACAGCCGTAGCACACACAGAGGGACAGAGGCATGGTGTCAGCGGGTTTGGGCGTAAGGATGTAGCCGCCCTTGTCCCTCCTGTGCTGGAGCGGCAGTCCAGGTCTCTGTGTCTGCAGTATTCACCCTGCATGCAACCCAGCTGCAAGCCCGAACCCAAGGCCATGTTTCCTCCCGAGTGCTGCGCCACCGCCAGCGGCCCATCAGCGCCCGTACCCCAACCCAGCGCCCCACCGTCTCCGCCTTGCTCTTCTGCCCCACGGTGCGCTTCTCCATCTGGTCCAACTCCTGCAGGGGGGGGGGCGCGGCGCAAGCGGTGCACGTGTGTAAAGCATAGCGGCAGCCATGATGACAACGGAATCCATGGTGTGCATCCAGCCTTCGCAACTCCCAGGTCATGCCGCATTCGTTCCGTCCATGTCACTACCGGTGTGATGCTCCCGGCCCCGCCGCTCCCCCCCCAACTAACGCCTCTGCCTGCACTCCCGTTTTCGTTGGTTCTGGTTTAGTTTGGGCTGGTATTTACAACCCCCCCCCCCCGCGGCTCTATTGCATTGGGTTTGGTTTAGTTTGGGCTGGTATCTACCACACACACACACACCCGCCCGCGCCCGCCCACCTGCATGCGGGCGTTGAAGAGCAGTGTGCCGATCTGGTGCTTGCGCTTTGCCAGCTTGTTGCCCTCGAAGGGAGCCGCCGAGCGCCGCAGCGCCACTGCACAGCGGTCGCGAGCAGGCAAGGCAGCAGCACGCGCGTCAACTCCACGACTGCGTGCCTGCAGCCAGAGGCGCCTCCGGTCCCCACACTCCACAGCCCCGCCCGGGCCCCTACACAGGCCTTCCCACACCCGCCACAGCCACCGCCCGATCCCCTGAACAGCACACACTTGCCCTCCCACACGACTCCTGCTTGGCCATACACACACGCACACAACCCACTGCCGAGCCACACCCCATCCGCCTGCGCCAACTCACTCGCATACTCGGAACCCAGCGCGTCCTGCGCCGTCTTGGCCGCCTCCCTCGCCGCCGGGTCCATCGCCGTGAGATCCTTGGCCTTCACCTCCACCACCTTGACCCCGGGCCCAAACATGCCCGCCTTGCCGCCGCCGCCGCGCTTGGCCGCGCGCTCTTGCTCCGCCTTCAGCGCCTCCTCCAACAAGTCCGCGCTTGCTCCCTCGTCCACGCCCGCCGCCAGCGCCGACGCCGCGTGTTTGCTGCGCGCCGCGCCCGGCCCTGGCCCGTACACGTCCTGCTGCTGCGCTGAGTAATAGGCGGCAGCGGCGGCGGCCGCCGCCGCCGCGTGCGCGGGGTCGTTGTGGTGGTGGCCGTACCCGCTGTAGCCACCGCCGGCGCCTGAAGGGTCGTAGCCGCCGTACGGTGCCGGTCCTTCGTTTTCCGCCACACGAAAGGCCTCGTTGCTGTACGCCGCCGCCTCGTTGCCCGCGAAGAAGTCCGACGGCAGGGCCGCGCTCGCGCCGCCACTGCCCGCGCCTGACACTGCGTCTGCGGCTGCAGCTGCTGAGGAGGGCCCTGGCCCCGCTGAACCAAAAGCGCCAGCCGCACCCGCACCCGCACCCGAGGCCTTGGAAGAGCGCGACAGGCCGCCGCCCAGTGTGCCCGTAATGGGCCCGGTGTCGTTCTTAGGTGGAGGCAGAAAGTCCATAAGCTTTGACTTGCCGCCCGCCCCGGCCTTGAACCGCTTGGCTGCGGGCTCCTCCTCGTCGTCCGAATCCAGGGCGGCAGCTGCCAGCAGCTGCCGCTGCAGCGGTAGCATTATGACCTTCTTGCCTCCCGCGGTGCGGCCTTCGGCCCCGCCGCCGCCTAGTGAGGATGAGGAGGGCGGCGGGAGGCTGGAGAGGCCCGAGGCGCCCCCGGGCCGTGGCAGGCTGGAGAAGAAATCTTCTCCGGCTGCGTTGGTGGCTGGTGTCCGACTTGGCACGGTCTGGGAGTGTGGCAGGTAATGGCGGGCAAGAGGGGTTGGGGGCTGAAGGGCACAGATGCAAGCGCCCGTCACGACACGCGTATCATGCAACCGGCCATAGTCATGCCGGGTCGCAGCGACGCAGCACCAAGCACGCCATTTGGACTTCCATGAGACCAGCACAAGCTTACCTTTGGCGGGGGCATGGAGCCCAGGACGCTCACAGTGGCCGGGGCGTGCTTCCGCACTGAGGAGGGCGCCGGGGGTGCCGATCGCTCACTGTCGCTGCCCGATCCGTCGCCATCTGAGCCATAGCCCCCTAGCAGGTCCATGGCTTGTAGTCCTTGTCGCTAATGAGAAAAGTGCCTGCTTGAGGAAGGCACCGTCGGCCGAGAACTGGAGCGAATCTTGCGACTACCAGCAGAGAAGCACTAGTAGAAAGGTACCGAGTTGCGTTATTATCTTTGTCTTTGTAGTTGGGATAGTGCTTTCTGTCAGAGACACTACTTCCGAGGGCTGCAGACGATGTACCCATCCGGCCTGGGCTAATTTTGACACCCTAGCTCACAGGGCGCTCGCACAATTGCCATATGCAATTAAATAGACACAACATTGCAAACAAAATGGATAGACTCTTGCATTTGCAGCTTGACATTGTTCAATAAGGGTTTTTCTGACTCGGCAGAAGTGGCACACGGCCTGGAAAAATGTTCTTTTCGTCACTGTTTGGGAAGAAGGACTCGTCTTCAACCGGGACGCAAGCTGTGGCCAGTCAGCCCGCTCAAGCTGCGCCAGCGCACACGGACGGAGTTGCTGCAGCACATAATGAGCGATCCAGCTCGGTTCCAAGCTCAAGTTCGGGCTCCGGTCTGACCCCGACAGCGGCCAACTTGGACCCGGACTCAAGCGTGCACAATGCCTCTCAGACGCTGTCACCACTCTCGAACATCACGCTTCCAACAACGTTGTCCATTCCTTTGGACGGCTACTGCGTGAGCGTGGAGCTCGCGCCAAGCTATCCGCAGCATGGCGGGGCACCGGCACAGCCCGGTGGCCTGCAGGTCCAAATAGCTCAGCAAATGCTCGCTTTTGCGACGCAGCAGGCGACTCTGCTACAGCAGGTATGGGCGTGTGGTCGGGAGAGACTTCCCGCGCGCTCGCGTCCATCCTTCGGGTCACCCCGCCTTGGCGGGCTCGTCACAGGCCGGTTGAACCGTAAGCAGCATGCCATAGCCCGCGCCGCCGAGCCTGCGTGTGGAGCCATCCATCATCTCTGTCGCTCCAAGCCTGCCACATTTGGTTGTGCTCCTCCACAGCCCGCCCCCGTGTACCGCTTTACCGCGCCCGCCCTCAACATGCACGCTCTCTCACACACACCAAAAACCCTTATGCCACCATTTACAGCAAGCGCTGCCGTTCATGCTGAACCTGCCGCCGGCGCGTGTGACGGACAAGCTGCGGGGGTTGCTGACGGAGGTGTCGGCCAAGCCGGCGCTGGAGAAGCTGATGAAGGCCACGGCCTGCAGCGAGCCCATGGCGCAGGTGTGGGTGTGGGTGGGGTTGGGGTTGGGGTGGGGTGGGGGTGGGGTTGTTCATTCCAACCCCAAGTCAACCAAGACCCAGAAGCAGCGCACAGTGGGGGCTAAGGCAGGGGATTCCGTGGCCCAAACCCAAAGCTTGCTGGAACGGGGCCAGTCGGAAGTACTATGGACGGGTCCGGCGCGCGTCATCAACGCCCGGGCTGCGGTGGCGCTTCAAGGGCAAGGGAAACGTCAAGGGCTCCGCATGAGAGCCACTCACTCATTCTCCCTGTCAATGCTGCGCGGCTGCCCTGCGCCGCGCCCCGCCCCGCCGCCCGCGCCCGCAGCGCGTGTGCATCGAGTACCTGAACCGGCACGGCAAGTCCAAGGTGGACCCGGCCAAGATGCTGGCCTTCTACAACAGCCACAAGGACAGCGTGGACTTCAGCAGGTGCGGGGGGCCGGGGATAGGGGGGGGGCGGGGTGGGCATTGTGGGCACCCTGTCAGGGGCTCAGGGATGATCAAATTTGAATGGTGGTTGCGGGCGACTGGGTTGGTCAGGTAATGGTCTTGGTAATGGCAGGCTGCGTCGTGTGCAGCTCCCTCGCTGTCTCGCCGCTCTGGGTTGTCTGGAGCTCGCTAGCGACTGCCTCCGCCCTGCCCTCCTCTCCCCCCAGGCCGCTGACGGTGCAGGACCTGCTGAAGCACATGGACGTGGCGGCATGCATACGCAAGATCCAGGAGCGCGTGCCGGGGCTGCCGCACCAGGTGAGGGGGGCGGTCAATGAGGGGCTGACCGGGCGGGCGGAGCTCTCGGGTATGTGTTCAGGCTTCCTGTACTGGGAGGTAGAACGCTGCTCGCGGGCGCAACAAGGGTTCAGAACCCCAGCTGATTGTGGTCCTGGTCCGGATCCGCTGGTCATGATCCGCTGCCTTCTCGCCCTTTCCCCTCCCCTTGGGCTGCTGGCGCCAGACCGCGGAGCTGGCGGCCACGCTGTGCATGGCGGATGCGGACGCGGCGGTGCAGCTGCTCACAGCCTCCGCCGCGCCGCCGGCACTGGCGGGGCAGGTCTTCCTCACGGCCTCGCCGACCGACATGTACGGAGCCGGCGGAGCGGGGGCCGGCGGAGCAGACGGCCGGGGTCCGTACGGCGCAGGAGGGCAGGCGGGCGGCGGGCGCGGGCTGCCGGCGGCGGCCACGGTTGTGCTGACACCCACCGGCGGTGCGCTAACGGGGATGGCGGCGCAGCCGCAGGGGCCCGGCGGTAGCAGCAGCGGCAGCAGCCGTGTGTCGGCGGACGGCGGCAGCTACGGCCACTCCAGCTTGGCGGGCGAGGCGGCCGGCAGTGGCGCGCTGTCGCCGGGCGCGGCTGCAGCAGCACATGCGCACGTGGTGCAGCAGGCGCAGGCGCAGGGGCTGCTGCTACAGCCGCACCACCTCATGCAGGCGGCGGCAGCCGCGCAGGGCATTGCTGTGGGCGGCGGCGGTCAGGCACTGCCGCCCGACCCTCTGTCCGACCCCGCCGCTGGCCTGGACATCGCCGGCGAGCTGAAGCAGTTCACGGACCGGCTGCTGCAGCTGCAGCAGCAACAGCAGCAGCAGCGCGAGGCGGCGGCAGCCGCCGCCGCCGCGAACGCCGCCGCCGGAGGCGGCACGCCAGGGTCCGCCGGCGCGGCGGGGTCTGCGTCGGCTGCTGCCGCGGCCGCCATCATGCTTCCGCCCAGCCACATCGACATGCTGAGCAACCTGGTGCTGCAGTCCAACGCCGCCATCAACCGCTACCTGGTGGAGCGCCAGCAGCTGCACAAGGACTTGGCCATGCTCAAGAAGCACAAGGTGGGAGCGGGGCTGGGAAGAGGAGGAGGGAAAGGGGGTGCGTGCCCACGGTGTATGCCCGAACCCGGCAGAATAGGAGGGCTTGTGGGAAGCGGGAGGGCCGGTGCGCGGGAATGTGTTCGTGGGTTAGAGGGTTGCCTGGGATGGGGGTGGGGAGGAAGTTTGGGTAGGGAGAAGGACCACGTGCTAACCACGACACCATATACACACACACACGCGCGCGGCCTTCAGGAGTGGGCTGACAGCCGCATCAGCGACCTCATAAAGAAGGCGTGTGAGAGCGACAAGCCGTTTGCGGAGGAGGTGCGCGGCCTGCGCGAGGAGGTCAAGCGGCTGCGGGCGGACAAGGAGGTGCTGGAGGCCAGGTGCATTGAGGTGAGCGCCGCACGCCGCGGCCTTCTGTGCCCCTGGGCTATATTGTGTGTGTGTGTGTGTGTGTGTGTGTGTGTGTGTGTGTGTGTGTGTGTGTGTGTGTGTGTGTGTGTGTGTGTGTGTGTGTGTGTGTGTGTGTGTGTGTGTGTGTGTGTGTGTGTGTGTGTGTGTGTGTGTGTGTATGCATGTGTGTGCGCTGGAGGCGGCAGCCTGGCAGGCGGGTTTTGGAGGTGGCATCGCCAACCGGTGCCCCGTACTGCGCAGCGGGTGCTGCCACTGCCGCTGCCTGCCCGGCGCTGGCACCTGCTGCTCCTTGCGGTCGCTGCCCCCTCGCTCCCTCCTTCGCACACTCCCGCCCCTGCCCCTGACCCCGCCCCTGGCGCTGACCTCGCTGTGTCCTGCAGGTGGAGGGCGCGCTGGTGGGGCTCAAGGAGAACGTGTACGCCAAGGACGGCGCGCGGCGCGAGGCGGAGACGCGGCTGCAGGCGCTGGAAGCGGAGGTGTCGGCGGCGGCGCTGCGGGAGGCGGAGCTGCAGAAGCAGCTGACGGAGGCGCAGGACAAGGTGGGTGGCGGATAAAGGAGGGCCCACTGGGTGCAGGCATGCTGCAGGTTTGGTCTCATTTTGGATAACTAAAACGCGGGGCCGGGACGAGACGGAACGAGACCTGGGCTCCTATGCGCCTCCCTGGCATCAGCTATGGCCGGGGTACCAGCCCTCCATCAGTAGCAGCATTGCAGCCAACGAGCATTTGCATCACCAACGCCCACGCGTCCACGCCTACACCCACAGATTAAGGCGGCCTCCAAGCGAGCCGCCACGCTGGAAAAGCAGCGCACCCGGGCGGGCGAGGACAAGGCGGCGGAGGTGGCGGCGGCTTGCGAGCGCGCCAAGGAGCTGGAGAAGCTCACGGCGGCGCTGCGGGCGGCGGAGCGCACAGCCAAGGAGCGAGGCGAGGCGCTGGAGGCGGAGCGGGCGGCGCGGTCCAAGCAGCAGAGGTGGGCAACTGGGGGCGGGGGAATGTAGAGAAGGCGAGTGTGTAGCTTTGGTGGGATGGGAGGAGAGAGGGGCTGCAGGCGCAGGTCGCAGCGCGTGCAGTAGCTAGCTCGAGGGCAGGAGGCTTCTGGGCGCTGGTTCGCGGTCGTGAGACGTGCGATCTCGGCCCCTCATCACGCGTCACTGTGCCGCACAGGGCTGCGGAGCTGGCGGCCCAGACCGCCGAGGCGGTGCGGCTGAGCTTGGAGGCCGAGGTGGGCAGGGCCCAGGAGGCAGCAGCGGCGTCCGCGGCACGTGTGGCGGAGCTGGAGGCGCAGGCGGCCAGTCTGCAGGAGCAGCTGGGGCGGGCCGTGCAGGACACGGCCGAGGCGGTGGGGGCGGCGGAGGCCGCGCGCTCCGAGGCGCGGGCGGCGGTGGAGGCGGCGCAGGCGGCAGCGGCGGCGGCGCGTGACGAGGCGGCAGCGCTGCGGGCGCAGGTGCAGGGCGCAGGCACAGGCCGCTCTCTGTCACGCGGCGCGCCCGACGCCGGCGCCGCTGCGACTGGCACGCAGTCTGACGGCGCGCTGCTTAGTTCGTTTGCGAACCAGCACGTGCAGGGCGCCGCGGCGCTGAGCCTAATGGGCAGCGGGAGCGGCAGCGGCGCCGGACTCGGCGATGGGCTGGGCGGCGGCGGCAGCGGCAGCGGCGGCCCGGGCGCTGGGCGGCTGAGCTACAACGGCAAGGCCGGCAGCGGCACCACCGGCGCCGGCAGCCTGGGGCTGAGCCTGGTGGGGATGGGCTCGGCCGGCGGGCAGCGGCGCAGTAGCAGCCCCAGCCCCAACCCCTCCCCGGGGCCTAGCAGCCTGTGGGGCAACGGCCACTACTGCGCCCCCGACTTTCTGGGCCTGGCACTTGGTCCGCTGCCTTCGGCCGGGGCGGCGGGGCCAGGCGGCGCGGTCAATGGTGCAGGCCTGGCTGGCGGCATGGGCAACGGCCTAGGCGGTTTGGTCGGCGTCATGGGCCCGCAGCAGCACATGCAGCAACAGCAGTTGCAGCAACTGCAGCAACTGCAGCAGCTACAGCAGCTGCAGCAGCAACAACAACAACGGCACATGCAAATGGCCGGCAACGGTGTGGCTGGCCGCCCGCCGGCAGGGCCGATGGGCATGGCTGGCAACCCCGCCGCCGCCGCCGCCATGGCTGCGGCGGAGGCGTCCAAGACTGCTGCCGCGGCTGCTGCTGCGGTCGCGGTCATGGGCCACAACCAGGGCGGCGGGCCCGGTGGCGGTGTTGCGGGTTGCACGGGTGCGGCCATGATGGCGCGCAACGGCAGCAACGGCCTCAACGGCTTGGCGCAGCCTCAGGGGCCTCCGGCGCCTGGGCAGCAGCAGCAGCAGCAGCAGCTGGGTGGCGGGCTGGGGCTGCTTGGCCCGGGAGGTGCTGCGGCTGGGGTCGGGGCATTCACGGCTGCAGACGCCGCAGCGGCGGTGCGCAACCTGGGGCTGGGAGCCATGGGCCTGGGCCTGGGCCCGGAGGCTGAGGCGGCTGGTCTGTCTCTGGAGCAGCAGCAACAGCAGCAGCAGATGCTGGCTCTGGCGCAGGCGCGGGGTCAGCTGATGGGCTCGGTCTCGCAGGCGCAAGCTCAGCAGCAGGCGCAGCAGCAGGCCGCCGCGGCCAACAACCTGCTAGGCCTGGGTCGCCTTGGAGGCGGTGGAGGTGGCGGTATGGGTGGCCTGGGGCTGGGTGGCGGGTTCAGCCAGCTAACGGGGCAGCAGGCGCTGGGGGCGCCAGGCGCCGGAAACGGCGGCGGGCTGCGGCCACCCATGCAGCTTGGCACACTGCAGCACCAGCACCAGCTGGGCCAGCAGCAGCAGCAGCAGCTGGGGCACATCGCGGGGCCGCCGACGAACGAGGCGTTGCTGCGTCAGCTGGAGCTGCTGAGGCAGATGTGACAGTCTGGAGAGGTGGTGCAGGCGCCGCGAGGCCTGTAGGATCGGCCCGCTTGCGTGGCAACTGTGCCGTGGCCTTGCATGCGCCTGTATCGGGCTCGAGCGGCTCTGCCACAGAACAAAAGTAATTACGGCCGATTGGTTGACCTAGTTGACCGAGAGGTCCAGGAAACAGGCGCGTCTAAACCCATACCTGGGAGTTGCGGTAATAATGTGGAACGGGTTGTTGAGTACCGCGACAACGCTTTTTGGCAATGCTGCAACCTGTCAGTCTTGCCAGCGTGTATGGCCCTGTGTAAAATTTCAATTAAATGCATGGTTGAGCACTTGCGGCGTGCTCTGAGCCGAGCGTGTCCCTGCTCAAAGGATATCAATGACATGCGAAGAGCCCATGCTGTAAGAGGCTGGTCCGAGCGCTTCGCACCAGGCAGATAATGATGGCCTTGTGGGCTCGTTGCACAACGTGTGGGAGGACTGGATTTACGGTGCACTGGTGCACGGGAGAAGGAATATTATGGCATGCGAATGGGCAGAGCTGTCAGCGCAGCTGACCAGCAGATATGCATGTGCACACTGGGTTCGGGTGCGTTGTGGGGCCGAGCAGGGTTCAAGGGTGGACGTAGCTGCTGTTACATACAGTCTGTGCACACGATTACAAGGCTTTCCTTGTACTGCTTCCTCAGTTTAGGCAGTGCCGGAAGCAGGTTAGCAGGGAGAGGTCCAAGACTGCACGGGCATTACCCATCTGTGACGCCGCGTAGTCGGGACACTGGAGAGGATCCACGGTGCGCATGTGCAACTGTGCATGTGCTATTGAGAGCACAAGGGACGGAGTGTGTGCATGCCGCTTCTGTAATGTGGTGCGCTGCGAACATGTATGCGTTGACACTTTGGGTCAGCGGCCTCCCCTGCTTTGGGCGCCTCACACTCATATCCGCACACACGAGGGTGGATGGCGGGGGTGGACGAAGCCTGGGCGCAAGCCTACGCGTGGTGCGTGCCAAGCGCCTAAGCACACACTTGCATGCGGAAAAACGCGGGGAGAAGCCGCTTGACGTTGTTGTGAAACGGCACTTGCGATGGCACACGGCTGCCAGGCGCCTCCATCCCTGCACATGCCCGTCCAGTGCTTGCTCCAGCCTATACCCCACTACGTGCAGGCAAGCCCAGGGCTTGCATCACGGGACCGTATGCAGCCCCACGCAGCGAGAACGCCCCCCCCCCGGAAATGCCCAATCCTGCCCAATCTTTCTCGCCAGAGGGCCTGCATTGGGGCCCGTCTCTTGCCGCTTCCTGAAGATGCAAGCCCTGGGCAAGCCTGAGGCCACGTCAGGCCACGGGATTTGCAGGCTGTTATTCTAGCCATCACACTCGGGACTTTGCCTGTCACCACCTCTGCTATTGCTTGTACTAGGGTTGTCATCTTGTTGCACGTACGCCGGGCCCGATTGCCGATACCCCGATACCCGTCTCGTCCTGCACCGGCTGAGGCAGGCGCCGAACGGCCGAAAGCAGCTGTACCACAGCGCCAGGCCGCCAGCCACAACGCAGCGTATCCAGGACAGGGGGATAGCAGCTGAGCTGAGGTGGGTACTAGCATTGTGCTTGTGTGAAAGTGAGGGCTGTCGTCAAGTATTCGGTTGCTCATGCTGCCACGTGTGTTTGGGCGGCGGCAACAGGTGGTTACGCAGTTACAGGCGTGTGCCACTTGCAGTTTGCGTCAGTATGGTATTGGCTGGGGGAAAGCGGCATCCTTGGTTGACTGTGTTGCGGTTGCGTAGCGTATGCCGCTCGCTCGGGGGTGGCTGCCAAACTGTTTGGGTCTGGGCGTTCGCTCGCAGTGGGACTTAGTACCTGACACTCGTCCATTTCCCGAGTGTGCTGACACCGGTGCCACATCAACGTTTCCGGTTTCGTACGGCTGCTTTCATGCTAGTGTTGTCATTTTAGCACGCGGTCACCATATCGCGAAGGAATTCGGAGCAAGTATGGGTGACTGCCGACCTATCGCCTTCAGTGCTCTTGGGGTTTAAGAACCGCGAACATATCGATGGGGAAGGGGGAGTGCAGGAGCAGGGGCAGGATCCTTGGGGCTTGGGGTAACAAGGAAGGGGAGAATGGAAGGGGAGAGGGCTGGGACTGGGAGGGGGCTGTCAAGCGCCGGCCTTCACGTCATGGTCGACAGCCACGAACGTCTCCACAGGACGTGCATTCACACACGCATACAGACTTTGTAGACGTACAGTACCTCCACAATACACAACATCAGTTCCGAGCAAGACTAGACGAGCAAATTTCGCGCGAGATCTCTGTGCACTTGAGTCGACCCTTTCCCGATACTAATCGAGCCCAGCAACAATGCCAGCGGGGCCAGATAAAGTTGTCTTGCACCCGCTGGTGCTGCTCAGCGTGGTCGACCACTACAATCGGGTTGCCAAGGACACAAAGAAGCGCGTAGTGGGAGTACTATTGGGAGAGCTTTACAAGGGTCAAATAGACGTCACCAACAGCTTTGCGCTGCCCTTCGAGGAGGACGACCATGACACCAGCATCTGGTTCCTGGACCACTCCTACTTGGAGCAGATGTACAAAATGTTCAAGAAAGTGAACGGTGAGGCTCGCCCGCGATCGACCTCGGGGGGCTCGCCCAGGAGCCTTTGGCGCGCAGGGGAGCAACCATGGAGGAACCCGTGGAGGAACTCGGGGAGACTTGGGCCTTGGGGAGGCATACAAGCAACCAGCGCCGGCTCCCGCGCTTGCGAACACAGCAGACTCCAATGGCACAGCTGGCAGTACGGCTGTTGGCCGGGGCGGTGGGGCTGGGAGTGCAGCTGGACGGAGCCAGCCAGCCAGCCAGGGGATGGGGGTGCAGCTTGGGGTTCAGCCCCTGGCACGGGGCTGACCTCACGTGGGCAGCTTACCACAGCACGGCGGCAAAGCCAGTTTGGGGAATCAGCGGCATGGGGAGGTGGCGCTTGTGTGTGGCCCATGCAGGGGGCCTGGGACTGTAAGGCTGGGTTTGAAGCGGGTCAATGGCACAGCCGAGCGCTCCGCGCCGGGGTCGGCCCGGCGGTCAAGCCGCCATTTGCTCCTCCCGCCCTGTCATTCCCCACGCCCGCCCGTCTGCGTACCAACCGGCACACGCGCATCTGCACGCTCGCACTCGCCACCGCCTCAACACCTCACGCCACTCACACCACCACATCCTCACGCTACATGGCCATGAACCCCGCAGCTCGCGAGAAGATCGTGGGCTGGTACTCCACCGGCCCCAAGCTGCGCGAGAGCGACCTGGACATCAACGAGCTGATGCGCGGCTTCTGCGAGAGCCCCGTGCTGGTCATCTGCGAGGTGCAGGTGAGGAGGAATGGAGGAGGAGGAGGGGAGAGGAGGAGAGGAGGAGGAGGGAGAGGAGGGGGAGGCTGGATTTGGGGGGATGGAAGAGCTGGCTGGCGGAGGAGGCGGGCGTGGGAAGAGGGTGCGGAGGATCGGGGGGAGGGGGGGCGGAACGTACGTTGCGCGGGGCTATGGGACATTGCGCGGCGCGGGAGCTCGGGGGAAGGGTTGAGCTGGTTTGTTTTGTCTTGAGGAGCAGGGCTGAGGGCACTTGCTGTCCCCACCCCAGCGGCATCGCTCTTCCCAACCCACCCACCACCCACTCCTGCTCTGCCCCCCCCCCCAAATTCCCTCCCTCAGCCCAAGGAGGTGGGGCTGCCCTTCACCGCCTACTACGCGGTGGACGAGGTGCGCACCGACGGCACCGAGAAGGCCAAGAAGGTGAGGGGGGGAAGCAGCCGAGCAGCTGGAGGAGAACGGGGGGGAAGGAGCTGGGAGGGAGGAGCAGGAAGTGAGGGGAGGGAAAGGGGGGAAGGGGGCAGGGCGGATCTGCGGCCGCGCAATGCGTGGGGGGCTGGACTCGCCTGTCTCAGTGCACACGTCCACACCGGGAGGCCCAGCGGCGCCCCTCACCGCTCACCCGCTCGCCTTGCCCCTGGAACCCACCCTTGCACACCCCCTGCCCTGCCCCCGCCCATCGCAGGTGTTCAACAGCCTGCCCACCGAGGTCGGGCAGACGGAGGCGGAGGAGATCGGTGAGTGCCAGCAGCACGGCAGGTGGACAGGCGGGCCGTGGCTTTGCCGGGCGGCGCGTTGTGCGGCTGCCTCCTGCCCTCTCTCCATGTCGTTAGGAACCGCACCTCCCCCGTCTCCCTGACCCTCGCCTCCCTCCTTCACCTGCTCACTGCCGATCCTAATTTATCATGCAACCGCCCCCCTAAACCTCCCTCCCTCATCCCACCCTCCTCCCCTCTACCCCCTCTAACCCAGGTGTTGAGCACCTGCTGCGGGACGTCAAGGACGCCACGCTGTCCTCGCTGGCGGGTGACGTCAGCTCCAAGCTCATGGCGCTCAAGGGGCTGCAGGTGGGGGGGAAGTGACGGTGGCGGTGGCGGTGGGGTTGTGGGGGCGGGTTGGGGTTACCGGTATATGCTCAAGCTCAACGCAATAGGTCCCAACGAAGTGGGGTCAGGACTCAGCCCGTAGTGGACCCAGAACCTGAATCCTGGGGCGCAGGCCAGGGGCGCGGGGTGTAGGCGGCACAGGGGGGCGGTAAAGCTGCCAACAGGCGGACCGAGCTGGGAGGCTGCCCGGGTGTGTGGGGCCGTGTAGGCCTTACGGGGCTGCATAGCAGTCGCACGCGGCTGGGGTGCGTTGGCCTGCGCATGCAGGGGCGCAGGTCCCGCGGACAAGCCTGGGTGTATGTGTTCCAAGCTGCTGTGCGCTGTGTCCTGACACGTGTCTGTGTGCGTGTGTGTGTGTGCGTGTGTGTGTGTGTGTGTGTGTGTGTGTGTGTGTGTTGCTCTGCTCCGCTGTGCAGGGTCGCCTGGGCGAGATCAGCGAGTACCTGCAGCTGGTGCTGGACGGCAAGCTGCCCACCAACCACGACGTCATCAACATCGTGCAGGTGGGAGGGAGGGAGGTCGTGTGCGTGTGTGTTTGTGTGTGTAAGTGTTTGTGTGTTTGTGTTTGTGTTTGTGCGTGTGCGTGTGCGTGTGCGTGTGTTGAGACGCGGGGCAGCAGGGCGGTGCTGTGCGGTACAGGGGACGCATGGTCGCTTGTGTACGTGGTGAACGGTGGCGGCACAGGCAAGAGGTCGCCGGCCCTGTGCAGCTCGTCTCTCCACGGCCCCGCTGCTATCCTCACCACGCCTCCGCACTCCACAACCTGACTACGCAACCCCTCCACGGCTACCCCTCCCCCGCGCAGGAGATCTTCAACCTGCTGCCCAACATGAACGTGGAGTCGCTGTCCAAGTCGCTCGCGGGTGCGTTTGATGTAGTAGGTCAAGATGCAGGGTGGCGAAGTTTCGATGCTTTAATTGGTATTGCTCGCGGGTAAGGGGGGTGAAGGACTCGGGCGGCCTGTTGTGGCTGGGGGCCAGGGGCGGGCGGGAGCAGAGGGATATGGCGCTGGCCGCTGCGCTCCTCCACAGCACGGCACAACTTATATCGCCCCTCAGCACAGCGCCTCCACACACACACACACCACACGGCCACGCACGCGCCCATTGTCTGACCCACCTCCCCTCCTCCACCTCCTTACCCCCACTCCGACCCACCTCCTCCACCCCTGCGACCCCCGCCCTCAGTCAAGTCCAACGACATGATGCACGTCATCTACGTGGCCAGCATGGTGCGATCCATCCTGGCGCTGCACAAGCTCATCGACAACAAGGAGGGGCGCCTGTGGGCGGAGAAGGAGGGTGAGCAGCGCGGCGGAGGGGCAGTGAAGGCTGGGATGTGGTGGCGGAGGGTGACGCGGCGAGGGATGACGCGGGGAAGCAGGGGAGCGGGGCCATGCACGGCTCAGCTGCATAGACCGGGCCGCAGTTGCCTCACTGCAGTTGCCTGTAGGCCGCAGTTGCATGGATTGCTTCTGGTGGGTTGGCTTCGCTTGTTTCGTGCGCTTGGCGCCCTGGCTCGAAACCGCACCGTCACTGCCAACTGCCCGCGCCCCTGTTGCTTTCGCCCTGTCTCCTCCCGCAGCCGCCAAGAAGGAGAAGGAGAAGGCGGAGGACAAGGCGAAGAAGGAGGCCAAGGAGAAGGAGGAGAAGGAGAAGGCAGACGCCAAGGCCAAGGCGGACGGCAAGGCGGAGGACAAGGACGGGAAAAAGTAGATAGGCCACTGGGGAAAAGGCATGTAGGCAACCGGAGCAGAGGCATGACTGTCGGACGAGGGGTGCGCGTAATTAGTATGTTGCGCGTATGTTGTACGAGTGCTATGGAACAGGACAAGGGTGGCGAAGTCCCGCGTGTTGTAGGGGTAGGGTGTGCGGTTGGGAATGCGGGGAGGCGGTTGCTGCGCCTGGGATAGGTGCTGGGGGCTGAGCGGTGCCGCAGCTGGCTGCATGACGGACAAGCGTTGACTGTGCTGGCTTGGTGTGGGGAGTGCGATTGTATAGACGCGCTCATACGTGACCAGGCCCCCTGCCACTTTTCCCACGAGAGTCTGAGAATTGACCCAGAATGCTCCTTTGACGACCGACTGCGCCTTAGTCAGGCCAAACCGGCACTACGTATAAATGCCGACTATGTCTTGGAACCGCGTGGATGGCTTCGAGGGGAACGAGACTCGTTTGGGAGCGACGTCGCTAGGACACGTGTTGTTGTTCAGCCCTGGGGAGGCCCAAGGAGCGCGCAGCCCTCTGCGCAGCTCTGGGCGGACAGCCCTGGTCGCACGGCTGCTGAGGCAGGTTACAATATAAATCTTCGTCAAGTCGTCGCGGGGTTCTCTCATGGCGGCAGAACACACACGTGCGCTTTGCGGTGTGCTTCGTGCGAGTGCCGCAAACCCAGCCAAGGCGCCTGGGGTGGCGATGCACCTTCTGGGCTCATCAGTGTGTCACTCGATGGTACGGCATGCCCTGTCTCCTCACAAATACGCTGATACGGCCACAAAGGATCAAAATTGGCCCCCATCCAACAGCTATACCGGTACGTCAACGCCAAACGACCAGGCCTCAAGCATTTGATTCCGAGCGGCAAGCCCATAAAAGCCGTCTTGGCTGTGCGCGCGCGCGCGCCAAAGTAGCCTGCCCGAGTGCCCGATCTGGCATCCAGGTACAATGCGCAAGGCTCAGCCACATCAGCCGGCATGCTCAGGCACACCGTATTGCAGTCCTCCACAGCCACCAGACGCCGGCAACTTGCAGAGCACCCGACCACAGCAATGGAGACATATATTATTCCCTCCTAGCGCTCTTCCCGGAGCCATGTGGTCGTTTGGCTTGGAAGAGTGCGGCCGCTCACAACGCGGCGTATAGCGCACGCCGCGCTGACACGGATGCACAGCGTTTGCGCTTGCATCGACATCACCGCTACGAGCAGGAATGCTGTGTGTGTCCTTGCCCTTGCCCCGTCCCACATGCAGGAAATCCGCATGCCGCTGACGTGTTGCGTCATGCCGTTTCGCCATGTGGAGAGCAAATACGCCTCCAGTCTCCTAAAGGCCTAAACCCATTGGGCCGTACGCACAGCACTCCCGCTGCTGCAGCACCGGCGGTGCTCCATTCCCAGACGTCCCACGCCCCCTTCGCCGCCTCTTTCATGTTGCCTTCCCTCCCTCCGCATCTCCCCACATCTCCAGATGCTGTGTGCGCCTGAGTGCGTTTAGTTCTTCTTGGTCGACTTCTTCTTCTTGCCAGCGCCGCCAAAGCCGGCGGCGCTGCCTGAGCCGCCGGCAGCAGCCGCAGACGCCATGGCAGGCTCCTTGGGCGCAGCCTCCTCCGTCTTGACCTCCTCAGCCGCCTTCGCCTCCTCGGCCTGAGGGGCCTCCGCGTGCGCCGGCGCCGGCGCCTCGGCCTGAGGCGCGGCCTCCGTGTGCGCGGCGGTGGCGGGCGCGGTCTCGGCAGCCGGCGCCTCGGCGGCGGCGGCCTTGGCGGCGTTCGCGGCGTTGGCGGCGATCGCGGCGGCGGCGGCCACGGCGGTCACGGTGGCGACGGCCTGGCTGGGGCCGTTGCCGTTGGCGGCCGCGCCGTTGGCGCCGTTGAAGATGGAGTTGGGGCCGGCGGCGGCCTCGCCAGCGGCCTTGCGCGAGGCGCTGCGCTTGGCCTGGGCCTGCGAATGGATGTGCGCGAGCGTGTGTGTATACGGTGCACGGTGGATCACCGCGCGTGGCCTTCCCTGAGCCCCTCAGCCCCAGCGTCCCTCCTCGGCCACCTACGCCTTTCTCGGTCTCTCCTCCGGCCGCCTCTCCTCCCGCCGCCTCCTGCCCCCTCTCCCCACTACCCCTCCCCCTCCGCCCCCCTCCGCCGCCCCTCTCCGCCGCCCCCTCCGCTCGTTTTCGTTGGGTTTGCTTTAGTTTGGGCTGGTATTTGCAACCCCCCTCCCCCCTCCGCCCACGCACCTTGACCTTGAGCGCCTCGTACTGCTCCCGCAGCTGCGTCACCGCCGTCTCCGCCTCCTTGCGGTAGTCGTCGCTGCGGCTCACCTGCAGCGGCGCAATGACATACAAACACATAGACACACACAGTAAGCAGCAGACACACAGGAGCACACACAAACGCACCGGTATCGCGTGGCTCGCTTGGGCTTGACTTTGCATGCTGCGTTGACGCTGTGCCTTCTACCTAACGAAAGCGGCATATAGACCAACAACCGCCCCGTCGCAGGTCTTTCGTGACGGCGCACGAACGCCTTCCCCCACTCCCCTCCCCTAGCAAAACGATGCCCCTGGCGCCGCCACGTTGCCAGTGCCCCACAGCCCCCCCACACGTCCCCCCAACCGCGCTCTTTTGCATTGGGTTCGGTTCAGTTTGGACTGGTATCTCCAATCTCTCCCCCCCCCCCCGCCCGGCCCCCTGCCTCACCAGCAGGTCCAGCTGCCCCCTCAGCGCCGCCAGGTTGGCCTCCGCCGCCTGCCGCGCCGAGCGCTCCTCGTTGAGCTCCGCCATGGTCTTGGCGGCGGTCTGCTGCGCGGCGGCGGCCTCGGCGCGCACGCCCTGCAGCTGCTGCGCCGCCGACACCAGCGCCGAGTCGCGCTCCGTCTTGGCGGCCTTGGCGGCCTCCTCCGCCTGCGTGGGGGTCGCATTCATGACAAGTCAAGGAACTAGTACATGGTAGACAATCGGGGGTTTGGGACGCGGCTATGGCGATGTGGGACTGGTAACGCAATGACACACACAAAAACGGGGGTTACGCACCCGCTTTCTGCATCCCTGCCCAAATTGCCCCAGCACGTCCAATGTCTCCACTGTGTACCCCCCCCCCCGCCCCACCCCACACCTGCGTCAGCTGCGCCGACACCTGGCTGAGGCGCGCCGACAGCTGGCGCTCCAGCTCGGCGTTGCTGGCCCGCTGCGCCGCCAGCTCGCCCTCCAGGCCGCTGATGCGGCTGCGGGCGGCGCCCACATCCCGGTTGTAGGCCTCCTGCACCTGCGGGGTGCAAAAGAGGGGAGCGGGCATAAGAGGGGAGCAGGCATAAGAGGGGAACGGGCATGAGAGAGGTGTGCATGATATGCCAAGCCAGACCGAAATATCACTACCACCAGTAGCAGCAGCACTTTCGATGCGAGTATGGTCAGGGCTCAATGCCCCCACGGCTGCCCCGCACCTGGCGCGCGGCGGCGGCGGCCTTGGCTCCGGCGCTCTCCAGGTCGCCGGCGCGCTGCTTGGACGCGGCCAGCTCGCCCGACACGTCGCGGGCGCGGCGCTCCGCGTCCGCACGGCCAGCCTGTGAGTGGTGGTGCCGGCAGTGAGGGCATGGTGAGTGTAAGAATCACGGGCACCGCACCACCTGGGGCTCACCGTCCCCGCTTGAGACCTCGCCATACATTTTGCTGCGGTTCTTGACAATAAGTGGTAGGCCCCACACCTCATGCCTGTGGTCCGGGCCCTTTTGACATCTTGGCCCCTGCCCAGACCGCTGCGCCTGTTCCAGTCTCCGGCCCCACTGCACCAACATCCTTCACCGCTTCACCCCAACCCCCTACTTGACTGCATCTTTCATGTACTGCTAACACACCTTTCTCCCTTTCCCCCTCTACCCCATCCCCCCCTCCTCCCCACACACAGTACGCATGGCGACAGCCCCCGCCCCCCCCCCCCTCCCACCTGGCTGGCCTCCAGCTCGCCGCGCACCGCCCCCAGCTGCCGCTGCAGCTCCTGCCGCTCGCGCTGCAGCGCCGCCACCTCCGCCTCCCGACCCGACAGCCGCTCCAGGGCGGTGCGGTACTCGCCGCGCAGCTGGTCCAGCGCCGCAGCGGTGGCGGCGGAGCCGGCGCGCTCAGCAGCCAGAGAGTCCTGCGGGTGTGTGTGCGGTGGCGTAAGCGGTGGCGTGAGCGGTGGTGTGAGCGGCGCCGTGAGCGGTGGAATAAGCAGGTAATCTGCTTGCTTTGCTGCCGCTTGCCGCGCCCAGCTACCAGACCCCGGCAACCGGACACCGGGGACCTCCTTCAGCCTCACCTCGTTACCCCGCAGTGGGTTGTCAACTCCCGCCGTGCAGGGACGCCCGGCTGACCCCTCCCCCTCCCCTCCTCCCCCTCTGTCACCCTACCTCCCCCTCCCCGCCTTTCTCCTCCTCCCCCTCTCTTCCCTTGCCACTGCCACCTCCTCCTCCTCCCCCTCCCCCTTCCACTTCTCCACCTCCCTCTTCCCCCCGGCCGACGATTCCTCGACTCTTGGGCCATATTTCGCTGGGCTCGGGCACATAACCCCCCCCCCTCCTCCTTCACCCCCTCACCTGTGTGGCCCCCAGCGCCTTCCGCACGTCCGCCAGCTCACTCCGCAGCCCACTGGCCTGCTGGCTCAGCGCGGCGTTGGAGGAGGAGCTCTGAGCCAGCTGGTCCTCCAGACCCACCACCGTGCCCTGAAGCGCCTTCACCTGCGCAGAGCGATGAGCGTCAAGAGAGCAGCACAGGCCTCGAGGGCGCTCGGGCAAAGCCAACGAGCCCTGTGTTCCGTGCCGCTGTCCAGACGCCCAGCAATCCATCCATCCAGCTACCATTCAGCGACCCAGCTATCATCCCGCTATCATCCAGCAATCCATCCGGTATCCATCCATCCAGCAATCATCCAACCCCAGGCCAGCGCGGCACGTCTACACACGGCCATCCCCCATCTTCACATGGCCCCCTGCCTGCGCTCCGCCAGTTTGGCTTGGTTCAGTTTGGGCTGGTATGTACAGCCACCCCCCATCATAAATGTACCCCCCCCGCCCCCCCTCCACACACACACAAACACACACCTGCGCCTGCAGTCCTGTGTTGGCGGCCTTGGCCTGCTCCAGCTCCGCCTCCAGGCCGGCGGCGCGCGCCTGGCTCTCCACCAGCGCCGCCTTGAGCCGGGACTGCTCGCTGCGGGCCTGAGTGGCGGCGTCGCGCTCCTCCTGCACAGGGGCAGGCGTGACGTGTGTGTGTTGGGGTTGGCGTGGGTTAGGCATAGTGTGCATGTGTATGTGTATGTGTATGTGCATGTGCATGTGTATGTGTATATGTGCGTGGCTTGGCGGATGGGTTTGCAGAGGCTGTTTGCGCCAGGAGTCCTGCTTGCTGCTGCCTCAGTCCGGTTTGCGGCACCCTCACACTTGCCCTCGCTGCCTCGCTGCCTCACACATGCAAATGCCCACATCCAGCCCGTTGCTTCCGAAAACACACTACGGCGCATCGCCCTGCCCTTTCCCAGCAGAGCTCCGCCAGCAACCCCCTTTACCACCCCCTTGTACCGCTTGTCCAACTATTTCTGCAACCCTTTACCCCATGGCCCTACCTCCGGGCCTCCCGCCTTCCCCCGGGGAACCTCTCAGGTACTCCACGAGCGGCTACCGCCCCCCTTCGCCACGCCCCTTCGCCACGCCCCTTCGCCACGCCCCTCCCCACGCCCTCCCCCGCTCCCCTGCCCCCCCCCTCGCTCTCACCGCCAGCTGCTTGCTGACCGCCGCCAGCTGCGCCTCCACCTTCTCGCGCTCCTCGCGCGCCGCCGCCGCGTCCTTCTGCGCGCTGACGCTGATGGCCAGCGCCTGCTCCTTCAGCACCTTCATGGCCGACTTCATGGACAGCGCCTCCTTGCCCACCTGGGGGGGCCGCGGGGTGTGGTGCGCCGGTGCCGTGTTGGTGACGTGGGCAAGCGCGGGGGAATGCGCATGTGCAAGTGTGGGCATGTGCAAATGTGGGCATGCGCATGTGTGGTGAATGCGGGCAGTGTGGGGGTCTCGACAGGAAGGGTCGGAGCCGGGGCAGCCCGTGGGGAGGCGCCCGTGGCTTGCGCCAGCCGTGACGCACACACTCCACACACACACACACACTTCCAACACCAGCTGCTTCACCCTCGTGAGCCCAACCCCTCATGTGCTCATAGCTAGCCCGGTTGCTGAGGCGCCTCCTCACCTCCTTCCGACCCATCCCAACCCCTTGCAACTCCCGCCCGCCCCGGTGCCCCCCCCCTGCATCCTCGTGCCTCTGGGTGCTCACTGGGGAATGGTGCAAACCATCTCCAACCCCCACCATTGTCAAAGCAAAGGCCACGCTCTCCTTCTCGCTCTTTTGCATTGGGTTCGATTTGCTTTGGGCCGGCATCTACAACCCCCGTCCCCACCTCCCTTGCTAACGACTTCGTCTGCAGTCCTCAGCAGACATCCTGTACCCCCTCTCCAAGCATCTTTCAATCCCTTCTCCCCCCTCCCCCCTCCCGGCTGGGGCACATCATCACCCTCCCAGCCATCTCCGCCCCCCGCCCGCCCCCCGCCCCCACACCTTGCTGAGCATGTCCTCCTGCTGCGCCATCTTCTCGCCCGCCGCGCTCAACCGCTGCTGCAGCTCCTCCGCCAGCTCCTCCGCCTCGCCTCGCCTCGCCGCCTCCTCGTCCATGGACGCCGTCAGCTGGCTGTTGGTGATGACGGCGGCGCCCGCCTGCTGCTGAGTGGCGCGCAGCCGGGCCAGGGCCTCCTGGGCATCACGGCCCACCTGGTGGGGGAGAAGGGGGAGGAGGATGGGAGGAGGAGGGATGTGGTGAGAGAGAGAGCCGATGGGAGGTTGCCCGGCCTTGCCTTCCAAATGCACTTTGCTGCCTAGCCCGCGCCTGCAAAACAGTCGGGAGGCCATCCTACCGATCCCACCTAGGTTTCATGCCGCCATCGGCACACGTGCCCACACACCCTTTAAACCCATCCCTCGCCCCGCCCCGCCCCTTCCTTCTCAGCCCGCCCCTTCCTTCTCACCCCGCCCCTTGCCTCTCACCCCGCCCCCGCCCCCCACCCCTCACCTTCTTGACCACCTCGCGCTCGCTGGCCAGCGCCCTCTCCGTGGCGGCCAGGCTCTCCGCCACTGCGCGCGCCTCCGCCTCCGCCGCGAACTTGGCGGCCTTCTCCGCCTCAATCAGCTCCTCGGCGGCAGCGGCCTCGCGCCTGAGGGGGAGGAGCGGGGGAGGAGAGGGGGAGGAGAGGGGGAGGAGATGGGGAGGAGAGGCTTGTTATCAGGTGTTGCAACGCGGGCCAGGAGGGGTAAGGTGAGGGTGGAGAGGTGGAGGGTAGGGTGGAGAACTGTTGACCCTTCCGCCCCCTTCTGCCCACCTTACCCACCCCCACTCCGCCCCCCTCCAGCCACCCCATCCCGCGCAACCCACGCCACCCCCTGCTGTTCCCGAAGATGGCATACCGTCTACCACTTCCTTACTAACCATGAATATAACCCCCCCCTCCGCCCCGCCCCGGCCCCCCCTCACCTCATGGCCTCCACCAGCTTCTTCTCCACCGCCAGGCTCTCCTCCGTGAGGGTGGCCGACCGCCTGGCCGCCTCCTTCTCCACCTTCTCCAGCTCCAGCAGCCGGGCGCTGTCGTTGGCGGCGGCCTTCATCTCGCCCTGCATTGGGGGTGGGGGTGGGGCGGATGGAGGGATGGAGGTGTGGAGAGGGTGGAGGGGTTGGAAGGTGGCCGGGTGGTGGGGTGCTACAGCGCGTGGGGCGGGCGGCCTCAAGGTGAGTGTATACCGTACATTGCCAGCTGGGCACGCGCCCGTGCAGCCGAACCCGTACACGTGACCTGCCTGGCTTGCACGCAGACTCGTACGGACACATGCACCACGAAGTTCCTTCACTCACACTCACTCTCACACACGCACGCATCCAGTGCCCCACCCGACCCCACCCCCACCCGACCCCACCCCCACCCGACCCCCACCCCCACCCCCGCCACCCCCGCCCCCACCCCCACCCGACCCCACCCCGGCACTGCCCCCACCTGCAGGCGCGCCACCAGGTTGCGCTCGCGCTCCAGGGCGGCGGCGGCGTCCGCGGCCTTGGCCTTGAGCTCCGCCACTGCCTTGCGCTCCACCGCGATGGTGCTGGTCAGCTCCTCCTCCGTCTTCTGCGGGTGTGCGGGTGCGTGCGTGTGTGCGTGTGTGTGTGTGTGTGTGTGTTGTGTTGTGAGCGTCTGTGTGTGTGCGTGTGTAAAGCGTGTGGCACAGCGGTGTCCGTGTTTGTGGCTGGTCGCGGTACCTGTGTTGTGGCCCTGCCTCTGCACGCCCTTCACACGCCCACGGCACCCCCACCCTCCCTCACCCCATCCGGCACCTGCGCATACCGGCCTTCGACAACCGCCGCACCAACCGCCCACACCATCATCACCGCCCTCACACCAGCACGCGCCGCGCTGCCGCCATGCTCCCGCGCACCCGCCCCCCTCATTTGGTCACGAGTTCGTCTGCAATCTTCAGCGCATCCTGTACCGCTTCTCCAAACATCCTTGCACCCCCCCCCACACACACACACGCACCTCCTTGCTCTGGTTGAGCACAGCCACGTAGCCGGCCAGGCCGCCGCCCACCACAATGCCCAGCGCGCCCACAAAGCCCAGCGGGCTGCTCTCCTCCTCGCCCTCGCCGGCCACCGCTGCGGCCTCCCGCGCCGCCGCCAGCCGCTGCTCCAGCGCCGCCTGCTGCGCCGCCGACGCCTGCGCCGCTGCCTGCGCCTCCTGCAGCTGCTGCTGCAGGGCCTCAAACTGCTTGCGCTGCGCCTCCTGCTCCGCAGCAGAGGGGCCCACGGGCCGCTCCACCACCCTCTCCACCACCTTCTCCACCACCTGCACCGACGGCGCGGGCGCGTCGACGGTCTGCGCGGCGGCCTGCGCGCGGGCGGCGGCGCGCGCCAGGTCGGCGGCGCGGGCCTCCAGTCGCTCCCGCTCGACCTGCTCGCGACGCAGCTGGTCGTTGAGCACACGCAGCTGCTCCTTCAGGGCGGAGGAGTTGCCCGAGGTGACGGCGCGCTCGGCGGCGGCACGCGCCTCCTCCAGCTCGGCCTGCGCATGGCCGCGGGCAGCAGGGCGTGGGCAAAGGGTTGTCGGGAGGGCGGAGGGAGGGATCATGCAAGGGTCAACGCAGAGGCGGTGCGACCGGTGTGCATGTGAGCCGCAACGCCGTGAAGGGAGGTGGGGCGCAACGGCTCGCTGTGGAGCAGAGGCGGCCCGGCCGTGTGCGTGTGTCTGGTGCGGCGATCACTGGGCGTCAGCGTGCGTGATGGTGGCGGTGGCGGGGCCTTCAGGCCGCCCCAGTTGACCGTGCCTGCCGCAGCGCAACTAGGTCTTGTCCTCCGACTGGCAACGCTCGCTGCAGACTGCGAGCGTACGTTACTGTTAACATGATGCTGGACCGCGGGATATGCGACTGACGCGACCGCTGTTGGGCGGGTTTGTCGCCAGGCATGGACGGTTTCATACCTCCGAACCGGTGACGCACCGGACAGGGGCCAGGCACAGACCAGTGACAGAGATGTTGCAGAAAATAACAGCACTTACGTCGGCCGAAGGAGAAGCCTCCACGCGAGGCAGGTCCTGGCCGGTACGCTCCCTGACAATGCGCGCCAGCTCTTCTGCCTTGGCATTCTGGGTCGCAGTCAGCGACGGGGCAGCTTCAGCATAGCCACCACCGAATTGGGCGGTCCCCAGAAGCACCTGCAAGCGCCAGAGAACCCGAGGAGCCGTTAGGGAGGTTTGCAACTCGCGCCCCGCGACCGTCTTCTTCACTCAACGCATGCGCAATACAAAATTTACGTCCAATTAATGTTGTCTCAATAAATCTCGGGACAGATGCAAGCATAGCGAGTGCGGGCGTGGCACTCACGCCTGCCAGGCCGGCCACAGCGCCCTTGCGAATAAATGTCGACAGGAAGCTGTCATCTGACTTCTTGGCCGCATTGCAAGCGACGTTGTGGCGAACAGGACGCCGCCCAGCGCTGCTGGACCTGCGCACGCCAGACCCCTGCGCTGGGGCGCTGCTCCGCAGTTGTGCGCTTCGCATGGTTGTTTAGGTTTGCTGGGAAATAAAAGTACCCAAGCTAAGCGCAAGCGAAGACAAAATGCGACTTTTACAAACGTGCAGATTGGCCCGCTGCCACGCAGACCATCGCAATCAGGCGCCAAATGAAGCCCCTCGCACGCGCAATCGATTTGTCACAATATAAGTGTCAGCATACAATATGACTTTTAGTGCTGGCACACCCCGAAACCATAACGCCAACAGTGCCTCGCGGTCGCAGATATCTACTGCGCGGCCTTGGCGGTGACGAGAACCGCGTCATCAACCTCTACGAGCTCGATGACCGGCTCCCGCGATGCCGACCTGCGCGGGCAGGAATTGCGACCAGGATGGGCAGAGGCACACGCAACGTGTCAGTGCGCAGACACATTGCAAGCATCAATCGGGTAATACGCAGCAACCTTGTCATAAATCTCAGCAATAGCGTCAAAAGCCTGGCAACAGCTGCAACGAGTTTGGTGTGCCGGCTTCAAACCCGCCGACACCGACCCCACACCAGCCTCGCCGCCGCCAACCACACCCCCTGCCTGCTCGGCACAAGCCCAAACCAACGGGCAAAGAAACATCCGTCAAAATTGAATGAGTAGGCCGACTAGGGCTCCACCGCCTGCCTCGCATCCTGCCTAGTAAGCTTTGCCCGGCGATAAATCAGCGCCGAGACCCGCGCTCACGCTCATATAGCCGCTCCTGGTCCCGCTCTCGCTCGTGGCGGCGCTCGCGGGAGCCGCTGCGCGAGCGCTTGCCCCGGTGCGACCTGCGCTCCTCCTGCTCTCGCCGCTCCCGCTCCTCCTGCTCCCGCCGCCGGCGCCTGTGCTCCCGCTCCCGTTCCCTGTCCAACTCCTCCCGCCGTTCCCGGTCCCGGCGCCTCTCGTCCCCACCCCCGCCACTCCCACGCTCACGCCGCGTGCTACCACCCCTGCGGTCCTCGTGCGACCGCGATCGAGACCGCGACCCGCGCCTGCCCCCCTTGCCACCGCTGCCGACACCGCCACGGTTGTACCTTGACGGCTCCTGCTCCCGCTCCCGCTCGCGCTCCCGCTCCGGATCCCGCTCCGACTCCCGCCCGTGCTGCTGCCGCTGCGCCTCCGCCGGCGAAGCCGATCGCGAGTCGGGCGAGCCGCAGCTTGCCGCGCTACCGCTGCGCTTGTCGGGTCGCGCGTCGGTGTCAGCCTGCGGCGGCGAGCGCTCGCCGCGCAGCCAGGGGTGGTTGAGCATCTCCGCGGCCGTGGCGCGCTCCTCCGGCACGAAGCGCAGCATGGGGTGCAGGAACGAGGCCAGGCCCGCCGCCTGAGTCCCGCGACAGGCGAGTGGGGTGAGGTGGCAAAGTGCATGGGTTAGATGGTAGGCATAGCGCCTTGACATGCTACCAATAAAGAACCGCCCCACGCGATACAGCACCAGGAGCTGCAGCCAGTGACAGTTGCGCAATGGCTACCAGCCCAGAATAGGCGGCAGCAGAATCGTTGAGTGACCAAGCCCCGCAAGGCCTGGCCTCGCCGGAGGCAGCCGTGCCCAACAGCGCCGTAGCCGTCCCGGGCGCGTCCCCGCTGACAGGTAACGTACATGCAGGGACCCCGCAGCTTGCCGCTTTGCCGTGTCACAGAAGCCTCCGCAAGTGAGCGCGCACCCAGACCCGAATCTGGCCGCTGCCACGCCCACGCACGTAACGACAATCGCCTCCAGCAACAGCCTTCCCACTCCTGCGCTTGCACCCCAGCACGCGCGAGCCCGCCACGCACCTCCTCCTCCGACAGCTTGTACTTCTCCACCAGCACCCGGTCCAGCGGCCAGAAGCGCAGCTTCTTGATGTGCCGCAGCTCGCCGTTGCGGTTGAAGTAGTCGCGTGAGAACTTGCCCTTCTCGTACACCTGAGTGCGTGGGCGGCCAGACGTGTCAACAATCAAAGTGCTCGCCGGGATGGCATGATCTGCACCCCACCAAACCTGCGACACACACACGCCCCACTGCCCACACTCCCATGCCATGCAGGCGGCCATCGCCCCCAGTGCCTCCGCCCCGCCCCGCCCCGGCAGCCCCCGCCCCCTCCCTGCCTTCCACCCCACCTTGCGCGGCATGCGGCCCAGCAGCTCGATGAACAGCGCCAGGTGGTCCTCGTCGCGGTCCCACTTGTCGCCGGAGCGCGGGTCGAACAGCAGGTCGCCCGTCACCAGCTCGAACACCACACAGGCCAGGCTCCACAGGTCCGCCGGCGTCGAGTACTTGGCGCCCAGGATCACCTCCGGGCACCTGGGTGTACAGAGGGCGGTGGCGGCGGTGTTTGGGCGTTAATAAAGGGGGGGTGTAGGATAGGACTCAGGACAGGCGCATAGGGTGATCAAGGCCATACCCGGAGTGCGCTGGAATGCACTGCACGCGGGCAGGGGCCGAACGTTCAGACACAGGCGCACGCATCCCACTGAGGGTGGCCGAGCACGGCAACGCAGAGCCCCAGCCCCAGCCCAGCACCTCACGACGGCAAGCGTACCTGTACTGCCGCGTCTGCACGTCAGTGGTGAACTGCTTGTACGTCCAGCAAGCGTTGCCGAAGTCTACCACCTTGCACGCCGCCGTTGTCATCTGCTCGTCCGTCAGCCCCGGCCGCGTGATCACCACCTGCTTCGGCCCCGCACCCTCGCCCGCCGTTGTCGTGGCCTCAGCGCCGCTCGCCACCCGCGCCGCCGTCTCCGCGTCCTCTTCCCCGCCCGGCGCTTGCCCGCTCTCCGCGGCTCCTGCACCGTTGCCGTTCGCCTCGCCGGCGTGCGCCTCCGCGCCCCCGCCGGCAGCTGTGGCGGTGGCCGCCGTGTCCACTGCGTCCGGGTCTCCTGACTGCATGGCCCCCGTCATGCCGCTGGTGGACTCCACGTCGCTGCAGTCGTCATCGTCGCCTGCGCCGTCGGCCAGGTCGGTCTTCTTCGCCGCCGCCCGCTTCATCTTCTTTTTGAGCTTCTTGCGCTGGTTGCGCGTGAGCCCCTCGGCGCCGCCACAGGCAGCCGCGCCGCCGGAACCCGTCGAGGCTGTGGGTGCCTCGGCGGCCGCGGTGGCGGTGGTGGCCGCCGGCTGCGCCAGCTTCAACGCCTGCAGTGCAGACTGCGGCGCCGAGGGGTCGGGGATGACCCAGGTGCGGTCACGCAGCGGCTCCACCAGCATCACGTTCTCCGGCTTGAAGTCCGTGTGGATGATGTCGCAGCACCTGACATAATGACGAGCAGGCGAGGAGACATGCGGCGGGGTAACCACTTGGGTAAAGGGGCTGGCAGCGCTACCAGCCCGATGCCAGTCTCCACGCAAACCCCCTGCGCCCTTATCCATCGTGCCTTGGCCCCGATCCGCGAGCCTTTTCCTGCTGCCTCCTTAGCAATCCAGATCATTGCCAAGGTGCCCTCGCCGCCCGCCCACCTGTGCATGTAGTCGAGCGCCACCAACATCTGCTGTGCCAGGTTGCGGACGACCGGGATGGGGATGCCCCGGTAGTCGTACCGCTTGATCAGCGCCAGCAGGTTGTCGCCAAGCACCTCAAAAACCAAGCACACGTGCCGGCCGTGCGGTCCCACGTGATCAAAGCTGTCGTATAGCCGCACGCACTTCATCTCGTTGTTGGGGTCGCCATCCCGCAGCTGCGTGAGCAGGGTGATCTCATCCCGCGCTGCCTCGGTGTAGTGCTGCGCGCTCTTCTGGACCTGGGCGGGCAGGGGGGACACGAAATTAAGGTCTAGGAGCTCTCCCGCAGTCCCCCTGCAGCCAATATCGCGCACCTTTAGCGCGCGGTACTCGCCCGTCTCGGCATCGTGCACGAGCCAGACGGTCGAAAAGTGGCCCCAGCCGAGCTTCTTCAGCACGGTGTAGCGTCCGTTGTTGTACTTCTCACCGACATTCACAGGGTGGTAGCCCCCTGCGGTCAATATTACGGCGAATTCGTTAGAACCCCAGTCCGTTGTGACCTGGATGCAGCCCTAGCTCCGACCTTACCTTTCTTGTAGTCCTCCACGCCCTCATCCTCTGAGTCGCTGTAGTCCTCCTCCCCACTGCAGCTATAAGAGTCATCAGCGGGCGCCTTCGGTCCACCCCCAGGAACTGCGTGCAAACAGAGGTGTTGGTCAGTCGCCAGAATGGCTGCGCACCGCCGGGGTGCAGCGTACTTACCCTTCTTGCGTGCTTTCCCACGCCGCTTAGCCACGGCTGCGGGCAGCTTGGGGCCGCCTGCGGTGCCAGACGATGGTCAATTTCAGCCCGGGGCCAAACGGAGGCAGCACCAGGGCCAGCTGACTTACCCTTTAGCATTTACGCACGCAGCGAACTACCGTTGACCTGAAATTTTTCAAGAGACTTCCAATTTATTTTGAATATGGCAGGCCGTGTCTCGGTCTCTCGCGTCTCAAACAAGTGCTCTCTCAAGCTGTCTACCCTCGGTCTCTCTATGCTGGGTTCGCGCGGCCTCCTTGGCCTTTTGCAATCATCGGTCCGGCCCATTCGACTTCGCCACTTGACCTTGGCTCACAGACTCGGCTCACATTGCTACCTATCCCAGTTGACCTAGCCACAATGCATGGCACTTCTGAAATGGGGCCCTAAAATGGTGACATTCTGAAGCTAAACTAGCGAGAAGCCTCCTCTAATACAAAGATGAAGCGATTTAGACCGCTGAGCTCTTCCTTTGCGTCATTTTATAGCATTTCGCGTCTATTCGCCACCGCATAGAACATTGGTGCCGACAGCATCGCTGGACCCACGCGCTGGACCGCCTTTGGCACAGCGACCAACGGAATAATGGACTTACTGCGCAGGTATACAACGCATGGATGCATGAATTGGCCAAAACAGGGCGCGGCCGCGGCTCTCGGGTTTTGGGGACTTGGAGGGCCCGCACTGTGAGCCCGCCCTAGCCGAGCTCCGCAGCCCAGAGGGCCCCACACATCGCATCCACGAGCGAGCCTCGTTCTCTCTGTACTGTGGACTCGGAATTCACACTTTGCTCAGAGGGCTGTACTGTCAAGAACTGACGCGAGGTCTCTCCTGCTCCCTCCCTGGCTGCACGCAAACGGCAGGGCTGCGCACCTGGTAGCAGGTGGCGGGTCCAACAGTGGCGGCAGCGGCAGCCACGTGCCTCCGCCGCCTGCCAGCTCCGGCCAGCAGCAGCATCCTCCGCACGAACACAACCGGCACATCCCGGATGAGCACGTGCACTGGCAGCTGGCAGAAGCCGGAGGCCTGGGGCTAGCAGCGGGCGATGATGAGGACGGACAGCAGCAACCTGGGATGGCGCAGCCGCTTGTGTTCCCGGACCCCACCGCAGAGCCCTTCCCGCCGCCCGGGCCCGCCCCAACCGAGCCCGCCGGCGGCTGGCGGCGGCGCAGCAGCGGCGCGAACAGCGGCCACAGCGCCCACAGCGCCCACAGTCCAGAGCACGGCCACGACGGCGCGGCTCACGGCTCGCACCACCTCAACCACAACCACCCGTACAACCACAACCACCAGCACAACCACCATTGCCATCACCGCCACCACCAGCTCCACCTGCACCAGCGGCAGCAGCCCCACAGCAGCAACGCCCATCAACACGTCGCGGCTCCCAGCCTCAGCCACAGCCAGAGTGCCTACGCCTCGCGCCGCGCGTCCACGGAGGACGGGGCCGGGGCGGCGGCGGCGGGGGAGTGGAGCGGCGTGGCGTCTGACGTGGAGGTGTGCGACCTGCTGCGGCGGGACGTGACGCTGCGCAACACGTCCATGCTGGCGGCGGGCTTCAGCGACACCTCACACGCGGCGCACGTGCGGTCGCTGCTGCAGGTAGGGGGCCGGGCTGGCGGGTGGGCTGGCGGGTGGGTGGGCTGGCGGGTGGGTGGGTGGGTTGCAAATGCCAGGCCAAACTGAACCAAACTAGCGGAGCACAGGCAGCGGCGACAGATGCAAGCGATAATGGGGATGGGTGGGTGCGGTGGGCGGGCGCGGGTGGGCGGGGCGGTGGGTGGGTGGCGGGGCCGTGGTGTTGGGAAGTCGAGTCCTGGGCTGGTGCTGGCGGGAGTACGCTGAGGTCAGGTGGATGAGCGGGTGTCCGGGAGGAGCACACCTTTCCGTGCGTGCAGTGGACGGGGCATGGGGTGCGGCGGGCAGGCCACCATGTCACAGAGGTGGTCATGTGTTTGAAGCCGCTTTCAACTGCTGTGGCCGCCCCCTTGCCCGCCTGCCTGCTGCCTCTGCAGCAAGAGGAGTCCAAGCGCCAGTCGCGGCTGGACGCCCTCAAACACCTGGAGGCCGAGGTGAGCGCGTCTGCAGAGGTTCGGGGTAAACTGCTAAGCGTGTTGCCTACATTACTCGTGCCGCACACAGCTTTTCTCCCAACACACATGGGCACGCACGCACGCACGCACGCACGCACACACACACACACACACACACACACACACACACACACACACACACACACACACACACACACACACACACACACACGCTCGCTATCTGCCCCCTCGCCACGCAGGCATCCCGCAAACACCTGGCGTCCAAGTGGACGCAAGTGGAGGCGTGGGAGCGGCGCGAGAACGCCGCCACCGCCATCCAGCGCGGCTACCGCGCCTGGCTGCGCCGCACTGGCCGCTACCCGCTCAAATCGTCGCGGCAACCCGAGCCCTCGCGCCCCGACACCCGCGCCTCCAGCCGAGCCGGCGCCGCCAGCAGCCGCCTGCTCCGCACGGTGCGGCAGCCAGCGCCGCCCTCGTCTTCGTCCGTGTCGTTCTCCGGCGGCTCCTTCTCAGCCGGCGCCGGCAGGGAGGGCTCGGCGGCGGCGCTGCAGGGCGCGGGCTCGGGCAGCATCAAGGGGACGCAGCAGCGCAGCGCGGTGCCGCCGCTGGCGCTGGCGCAGTCGCAGCCGCCGGCGTCGCAGCGGCTGTCGCAGCTGGCCACGGCCACCAGCGCCAGGACGAAGCCAACGACGCAGCGGACCACCGCGCGGGCGGCCGTCATCGCGGCTGCGGGCGCCGCCGCCGAGGCCATGCCGGCGGCGCTGGCGGGTGCAGTGGGCCTGCGCGCACCCGCGGACAGCAGCAGTGGTGGGGAGGAGGCGCCTGCTGCTGGCCTGGGGCCGGGCACGGCTCGGACGGCGCTGCTGCTGCGGCCGCTGCATGACCAGTCGGGGGCAGCCAGCCGCCACGCCCGGGGCGCCCCCGGTCAGCTCACTAGCAGGTCGCCGGACCCGCTGTCGCCCGACGCCGCCCGGGGTGCGGACGGCGCCGTGTTCGCGGTGTCGGCCGCTGTGATGTCGCCGCGTGTGCACCAGACGCCGCGCAGGGAGCAGCTGGGCGTGGCGGCGGGCGTGGCCGAGGGGCCGGTGCCGGCAGCACGCAGCGACCTCGCGCCGGGCCCTGTGTTGGGCGGGCGGCAGGTGGATGTGGGCAGCGGAGCAGCAGGAGGAGCAGGAGCAGGCTTGGCAGCTGCAACAACACCGGCACCGTCAGTAGCGCCCGGGTCGGTGTATGCCTCCAGCCTTTACGCCCCGACCAGCAGCCTCCCATCGGGGTCAGTCGCGCAAGCACCGCTGGCGCGGCCGCCGCCCGCCCTGGCTCTTGACCAGCTTAGGGCAGCGGATGACAGAGCCGCGGCCGCCGCCGCCGGCAGCACTGCCCTGAGCTCCTCGCCCCATGCGCAGCTGCGCACGCCGCAGGGCCAGGTTCGCCGCGGCACCAGCTGGCAGCAGGAGGAGGCTGCAGCGCAGTCGCCGTCCGGGCCACGGCCGCCGGGCGTGCCGCCTCTGCAGCTGTCGCAGTCTCCCGCCGCGACCACCTCCGGCTCCAGCATGTTGCCGCCCATCAAGCAGACCTCTGCGGGGGCAGGGGCGGGCGGGGGTGCGGGTGCCATGAGCAACCTGGCTTCGGCTCTGGAGGCAGCCATTGGCGCCGGCTGCGCCACCCCCACCTACCAGGCCTCCTCGCCCTCTTACAGCGGCCGCACCAGCTTCAACGGCCCGCCGGGTAGCGGCCTGGGCGCATTGGTCTTCAGTGGCGGCGGTGGCGGCGGCGGCGGCGGCGGCGGCAGCTTCAGCGGCGCAGCCGGCACCGGCGGAAACAGCAGCCTGCTAGGCCGGCCGACGTCACTGCAGGGCACTGGGCAGGGTTACCACGAGGCCGCCAGCGCCCCGGGCTGCGAAGGCGAGCTGCCCCCCAGCCTCTCGCTGCGCATCGGCGGCGACGGCCCGGCCCAGGGCTCGGGTTACCCCGCGCACCACCCCGCGCCGCAGAACGCCCGGCGTGGCGCCCCCTCCCTGCCCGCCAACACCATGCTGGTGGGGTCCTCCCTGACCGCCAAGCCGCCGCCACTCGCAATCGCCCTCGGCAACGCCAGCAACGCCTCCGCCGCCTCCTCACCTAGCGGCGCCGCCGCCACGCCTGGCACGCCCGGCGGCGGCGGCTCTGGCAGCCGCCGCTCGCTCGACCGCATGTCCGCCCACAGCTGGGCCGCTGCGCAGCAGCAGCTCCAACAGCAAATCTCCCTGCAGCAGCAGCAGTACCAGCAGTCGCAGCAGTACCAGCAGTCGCCGCAGGGCTCGCCCTCCGGCTCCGGCCTCTTCCCCGCCGCCCCACGCTCTGGCGGCAGCTTCCTGGCCCCCACGCCCGCGCCGCGCAGTGGCCTGGGGCCGCCGCCGCCGCACACCGGCGGCCGCGGCTCACTGGACTTCCCACGCGACGGCGGCGGCGTGGGCTCCGCCCCCGCGGGCTTCATCGTCGGCAACAGCCGCGGCCACGGCCACTCGCTCAGCGGCCAGGTGGGCCTGGGACCCGCAGCGACGACCGGCAGCGGCATGGCAGTTGGGATGGCAGTTGGGATGGCGTGCCCGGACCCCGACGCACCGCCGCCCACGTGTCCGCTGCCCGGCCGGGTGGGCCACCACCGCACGGGCTCGGGCGCGGGGGTGCTGCCACCTGGTGTGGGTTGGCAGGCTGGCGGTGGGGCGGGGGCAGGGGCGGGTGATGACTCGGAGGGGGGTGGCGCCAGCCTGGTAGACCTGGACGTGGGCGGCGTCCCTTGGAGCTTGGCATCCGCTGCGGGGGGTCCGGCCGGCAGCTTCGGCGGTGGTGCTGACGGTGGCTCGCTTTCGATGGGCGGCAGCGGCGGCGGCGCTGGTGGGCGGGGGCCGTCACTGGTGGCGCTGTCTGCCGGCAGTTGGTCCTCCACTCGCCAGCAGCCGCACTCGGTAGCGGGCGGCGGCGGTGGCGGCGGAGGTGGCGGCGCGCTGGCACGCGGCGCGCTGGTGAGCACGCTGGCCCGAGGTGCTGGCGGCGGCGGCGGCGGCGGTGGCATGAGCGTGGCTCAGCTGGAGGCGTTGCGTATTTCCGGGGCGCGAACCAGTATGGACGTCTACCCCGCCAGCTCGGTGGCGCAGCTTGGGGGCATTGGTGGCGTCGGGCTGGGCTTTGGGGCGGCTGGCGCGGCGGGGCAGTCGCCGGGGCGGGGCGGGCCGCATGGGTTGGTGGGGCCGCCGGCGCCCAGCCGGGAGTCGCTGGCGTTCTTTGAGCAGGGCGAGCGGCCGTCGCCGCTGGTGGCGGCGGCAGGCGGTGGCGGTGGCGGCGCTGCGCGCATCGGCGGCCGGGGCAGTCTGGAGCTGGGGCTGGGGCTGGGCGGTGCGGCGGTGCCGCCTGCAGCCAGAGGCCGGTGCACGTCGTCTCTGGACCTGGTGCCGGGCGACCGCACTGTGACGTGGCGGCTGGGGCTGGGGCTGCGAGACAGCTCCATGGGCTCAGGGCAGCCGCCGGAGGGAGGCGGCGGGGCAGGAGGTGGGGCCGGGGGCGGGGGCGGGGGGCTGCTGCCGGCGGTGGATGGGCACGGACACGGTCATGCGCACGGCCACGCCGCTCACGGACACGGGCAGGCGCGCGCGGCGTGGTGAGGTGTGACGAGGCGTGGAAGAGGCCGGGCTGTGTGCACGGGGGCAACACACGTGCGTGTACGTCAAGAAGAACTGAAGGCGTGAAGGCGTGTACGGTAGTATGGTCGTCAACGGCGGTACCAAGGGGTGTGCTGTGGGCGTGGAAGCGATGCTTTTGTTTGTGATGCCTCCTGTGTGTATCGATGTGCGTGTGCCGCCTGGGTGTTTCTGGTGCGGTGCCGCGGTGCCGCTGCGATGCGGTATCGATGCCGCGGGGGTGGAGATAGTACGTCAGCGTGTGAGCCTGTAGTAGACCCATTGCGTTGCGTTGCCGAACACGGCAGATAGAATCGTGAGCAACGCATCTGCAAGTTCGTAGCAATGACTACCGGGCCCACTGTACTGCTCGCCTTGTCATGCTGGCACATGCTAGACCAACTTACATCTAACGACAAAGGTTATCATAAGCTCAACATCTGACCTTGCCCCTGGGCAAGTAGGCGCGCTCCAGACCACGGCTTGCTTCTTTGCGCGCCGCACACGGTGTCTGTGGTGCTTAGCTGGCTGGCGGAGCACGATTCATGTATACCTGTTGGCGACTTGTGACTGTTTGCACGAATGGCAGTTGGGCAATTGTTGGCCGGCTGCTTTAGTGCGCGGAAGGTGGTGTTGCTGCAATTCTGCTGTGCGTCCTGTTGACTAAAGTGCCAAGTTGTGTGTCATGTGGAGCCAAATCGCGTGCTCCTGCACACCCTGCCACACCGGGACAATGAGACCCGTTGGTAGATGTCGTACCGTCGACACTACTCTGATGTAACGTCAGCTTGGTTGAAGCGGAGCTGGGCAGGGTGCGGGGCGATGTTGCTTGTGCTAGCTTCACTGGCCTCGGCTCTACAACGTCATGTTCGCTTGTGCGTGTTGCGTTCTTTCAAGCACATCAATATGTTGAGGCGTGCCGGTTGGCTTGCTGATAGTTCTCCCGCACGCGGGGTTCTTCAAGCACTGACTGTATCACGTACTGCACGATGTAGTGTTGCTAGAACTTCAAGAAGCCCAGAGCGCACGCAGCGACCAGCTTGTCCCGTTACAGGTTTGCAGGTGCGGCCGCAGCGCACTCACTTCAACCAAGACGCGGCAACAGGCCTTGCCAGTCCCGCGTGTGCCTCCAGACTGTTCAGTGCCAGTTTCGTGGAGTGCAGTGACACATTCGGTACCCTATTCTACAGGACGTATTCAATGACCGTCCGCATCCTATCAGATGCATGCTAGTATGAATGGATGACTAAGATGGCTAACGCCTGCCAAAATCAATGAGGCGGCCTAAGCGAGGCAATACGCAGCCCTGACAGCGCGCCGCTCCCTCCTGCTACACACCAACCATTCCACCTTGCATCACTTTGACTGAGCACCCACACATGTGAACTAAGCCGTTGCATCTACTCCTTCCTTAATAGCAATCCCATGCTAGGAACTAAGACCCCGAATCACAGTACCCGCACCAACGCGACGCCACCTCTGCGGCGGCACCATCTCCGCGAGCTTCTTCTTCGTGTCCCGGGTGCAACTCTTTCAAAAAGCATCCCGCTCCCCTTACCCCTACGCACACACATTCGGCTGTCTGCTACGCCTACTTAAGGCAGCAGCTGGATCCACTGGGCGGTCGAATACGCCTGCCCCGCCAGAAGGAACACCATGTAAAAGCCGGGCGGCGCGATGTTGATGTTGGGCGGCGACTCCACCGTGATGATGCCGTTGCCGTTGTCCGACACGATGCGCAGCCCCACCGCGCGCTGGTTGAAGTTTGTGGAGTGTGTGGTGCTGGATGGCGCCATGAGGACCACGCCATCGATGTCCACCATGGTTGTGATCGTGTCGTACAGGACCTGGAAACGCGTGCCGTACCCGGCGGTCGACGGCACCGACACCAGCGTGGGGCGCATGTCCCAGAACACCATGGGCGGGTAGAAGACCTCCACACGGTACTCGGGCAGCCCCCACGGCGACTTGGAGTAGGGCACGGACACGTTGAAGTAGTCGCAGCGGTCGCAGCCCGCCACCACAATCGTGCCGTCGGGCGTGAGCGCGGCCGTGGAGTGGTACATGCGCGCAATCTGGCTGCGCGCCATGCGCGTGAAGCGGGTGCCATTGGGCGCCTGGGGGTCGTACAGCACGGGCCAGAACTGTGGGAAGTTGGCCTTTGAGGAGCCGCCCGTGGCCGAGTCGCCCGCCACGCCGTTCATGGCGCCGTTCAGCACCACAACTTGGCCGTTGGGCAGCAGCACCGCGTCTCCCATGACGCGCCGAGCGTTCATCTTCTCCGCCTCCCAAGTTCCATACGTGTAGTTCTTCGCCACCGGGTCCCAGTTGACCTTGACGCGCATGGCGAGATCCACGGCCGGCGTGTTGGTCCAGCCGTAGCCAAACTGGCCGCCGAAGAAAACGAACTCGGGCGTGTAGCCGTTGGCGGGCGTGAGCGGCAGCATGACGCTGGTGCCGGAGAAGGGGTACTCCAGTCGCACGGTCTTCTGGATGGAGCCGTGGTTGGTCATGTTTGCGATCACGGTGCCTGTGTAGGGGTCCACGATGATGCCCACCATGTCACAGTACATGAGCATGTGGCCCGAGGGCAGGATGTAGTTGTTGCTGCGGGGAGAGGGAAGGGAGCGGGAAGGGAGCGGAAAGGGAGCGAGAGGGAGGGTGCGGTAAGTAGGGGCATGGTGGGGCGTACCACGTATGACACCACAAGAGGGCCTGCGGACCAAGGACGCAGGACTAACGCGGAGCTTAGCCAGACGAAGCCAGCCAGGCGCCCAAACGACAAGCGATGTCCGGCACCCCTACTCACGGGTAGAAAATGTCGCCGGCCTTGTTCACAAAGTTCTGCGGCAGCGTCCACTGCACGGGCGGCGCCGTGGGATTGTTCTGCGGGTCCCAGATCTCATTGATCGGGTTGTTTCTCGTGCCCGCACCCGGCGACTGAGTGCCGCCCGAAACGAAAATACGACCATCGGGCAGCAGGTTGGCGCTCGGATACCAGCGCGGGAACTTCATGGTGTTGGTGGTGATGAGCGTGCTGGCGGTGCGGTCGTAGATGCGCAGGGATTTGAGGCCGTCCAGGTAGCCGCTCTTGGCGATGTGGCCGCCAACCACCGCGATGTTGCCGTTGGCCATCTGGACAGCGCCGTTGCAGAACAGCGAGTCGGTGTTGAAGACGTTAGTGTACCTGTTGCGGGCAAGAGTAGTGCGGGGGCGGGGGGGAAGAGGAGTTGGGTTGGGGAAGAGGTGCTGAGGTCGGGAGGTCGGGAGTTCGGGAGGTCGGGAGGTCGGGAAGCAATGTGTTGCTGGTGCCCTTCACGGCCCGCCCTTGCACAATAGCAGGTCTCCAGTCGCCGCTCTGTGCCTCGCCCGCTCTCACTTGTTTGTGGCAATGTCGAAGAACCCGGCGATGAATGTCTTCTTGTCGGGATGCTTGCCACTGGGGCGCTCCATAAACAGGAAGCGAGTGGTACCGGGGATGTGTACAAGGTGCACGGCCACCGCGTAGGAGATACCCACCTGCTCGCAACGCACACGGGAGAAGCTAAGCAGAGGAAGAGAGAAGACAACAGGATAAGCCGGGCGCCGTTTGGAGCATGCAGCGGGCCGTGCATTTGCTATGTGAGCGGATCGCCGAGCAGTCCCATTAGTCATCATGCACACCCATGCCGTACACGTGTGCCGTACACATGTGCCGTACACGCACCTGCTGGTACATTCCGATCTGGTCGGGTGGCCCCTCCGCGTCGGGAGCCACCTTGAGCGGCGGGCTGGGCGGCAGCGGCGGGCTGGGCGGCGGCGGCGGGCTGGGGGGCGAGTACTTGCCGTTGAAGGGCGGCGGGCTGGGCGGCGCGTTGGGGGAGTCGGGGAAATCCGGGAGGTAGCCAACGAATTCCGGGGGCGGCGGGGGAGGAGGAGGCGGAGGGGGAGGCGCCTCGTTGTGTTTGGGAGGCGGCGGCCGGCGCACCGGCGGCGGCGGGCGCGGCGGCGGCGGGCTGTGTGCCGGCGGCTTGGGGGAGGGCGGTGGAGGGGGCGACGGCGACGGCGGGGACGGCGACGGCGGGGACGGGGACGGCGCGTTGACTCCGGGCACGGGTGCGCTTACGGTGGGAAGGATGAGTGAGGGTGGAGGCGGCTTGCCTTTGCCGGCCTTGGTGGGCTTGGCGGCCGGCGGCGGCGGCTTGCCTTTGCCGCCCTTGGCCTTGGGCGCCTTGGCCTTCAGGTCCGCCACCTCCACCTGAGGAGGAGGAGCCAGCTGGAAGTTGGTGGGCTTGGCGGCGGCGGCGCCGTCGCCAGCGGGGCTGGGCACGGAGGCGGGGCTGGGGCTGGGCGTGCGGCGGGCGTTGCCCAGGCCACGACGGATGGCGCCCTCGTGGTAGTGCTGCGAGCCGGCGGCGTGCGGCAGGCCCTCCTCCTCCGCGCCGGCGGCGGCGGCACTGCCGGCATCGTAGCCGGCGGAGAGCAGCGCGTCCGCCTCAGCCGCAGCGGCGGCGGCGAGGGCAGCGGCCGAGCGGCGTGCCTCCGCCAACTCCGCCTCCGCGATCTCCACCTCCGACTCCTCCATCCTCAGCGCCTCCTGCGCCTCGAACAGCTGCTGCCGCTCCTGCATTTGCGCGCCCCAGCGCGTAACGGCCGGGTCACCAAAGCCCGACACCAGCGCGTCGACGTCATCATCCTCAGCGGCGGCGGCGGCGGCGGCGGAGTTGGCAAGCAGGTTCTTGCGGTTGCTGCCCTCAGCATCGCTGCCGCTGCCGGTGTTGCCGCCGGTGTACGCCGCCAGGTCCTCAGCACTGATGGCATCGTTGCCCCAGTCCTCCTTCTGCGCTTCAAGCCAGAGCTGCTGCTGCTGCGCCGCAAAGGCCGCCTCGCGCTCGGCATCGAACTCATCCGTCAACAGCGACTCGGCGTCGGTGGGGTCGGCGGCGGAGGAAGGCACCTGCTTCTTCTGCTGCTTGGTCTGCTGCTGCTGCTGCTTGCCGGCGGCGCGCTGCAGCCTCCGCGGCTGCACGTGCATGCCGGATCCGGATCCCGAGGCTCCCGAAGAAGACAGCAGTCGCTCGCGGGTCTGCTGCTCTGCCACGTCGGCGTCTGCGGAGCGGTACGGCTGGCCGTAGGCGGGGTAGCCGCTGCCGCTGCCGCCCGCCTGCTGCTGCTGGGAGGAGGCCACGGAGGCGGTACGAGTGGGCAGCTGCTGCGCCTGCCTGACCTCCAGACTAATGTCCATGTCGATGTTTAGCGCCTCCGCCACACGGCGGCGCCGCAGCCTATCCACCTCCGCCACCTCGCGCAGCAGCTTGACGGCGGCGCCGCCGTGCCGCAGGTCATCGCCCTGCCCCGCCGCCAGCGCCGCCTCCGCCGCCGCCAGCAGCCAGGCAACGCCGGCGGGGTTATGCGCCAGCGCCGACAGCGCCGTGAGCGCTCTCCGGTGGAGGTCCTCCTCTTGGCGGAGCAGCTCGTTCTCTATAATGTCACGAACGGAATCGGCGGTGCTCGCGGCGGGCGCGGCCGGCGCCTCGCCGAACAGCCGGTCTAGAAGGGAGCCGTGCGCGAGCTGCAGGCTGCTCGCCATGGCCAGGAATGCTAGCGCCAGCAGCGGCAGGCTGCGGCGGGGGGTCGACCCTGCCGCGCGCATTTCTGCGGCGCCGAGGGCACGGAGTTGGAGAGTCTGCGGGCGGGTCGGGTGCAGGGCGTGCGAACGTCTTAGGCTTGACGGTATGGAGACTACAAAGCGTGCATAACGATGCACAACAGGTGGCAGATGCAGAATGTGCCAGCCTTCCAAGAAACGACGAGCTCTTGAGCGCCATGGCACTGTAGCCAAGACCGCCAAGCCCGCACCCACTAATTACTCGTCGACCACAGCTCGTATTGGAAGCCAGATGCTGCTTCGGGCGTGCACTTACCAGTAAGCCAGTTGCTTGGTTCACCGCATTGATGGCCAGAACGTGCACGCCGCTGTGTGTGGCCTATCAGTGAGCCCTAACTATACGACGCAATAAATAACCTTGATTCAGAGCAGCGGCGGGTGTCACGGTGGACAGAAGACAATTCGGCGCAACAGGTACCGAAAAGGCAAATCGATTTTTCGTCCCCTATGCTTAACCGGGGCTTTAGACTATACAGAAAGAATACTAACAAGCGGTGATATTGACCCACAGTCTGATATGGCGGTCGAAGGCGGGCCGTCCCAACTTAATGAAGGGCCTGTAGCGTGCTCGGGCCGGCGCCATCGAGCGGCAGTAATTACGAAATCGCTAACTGACAAAGACATACTACAACGTTACAAGGTTCCGCGAGTGCATGACCGCGCGACTCTAAGGCATTAAGGCGCTTTGCAACGAAAGCCCTGCGTTCTCCTGGGCATCCACGAACACATGTCAGCGTCGCCGCCTCTGGCTGACCAAAATCGGCTGTCCTGCCCGAACCCAACCCCCGTTACGCATCCACACATCATATCAGAATCATGTCAGGGCCATAGAACCCGTTCACGGACCGCAGATCCAGGAACCTCTGGCGGTTCCTGGACCAGTCTGGCGCACCGGTACGAAGGTACACCGCAGCAGCACGCCACAGCAAGTCGCCATTCATTGCCAAAGCAATTCCGAGCGGCAAGCTATCTCCCCCGCCAACGTCGCAGCACAGTTAGGGACATCGTGAGCTGTCACGTTGGCCTGAGCTAGCTCCCATGGGCTCTCGCTGCGCCACCCACGAACGTCCCCCAAAACGGATACCGGTAGCATGCTTTCGAGCGTGTACGAATGCGTGTCAGACCCCCTACATCATCCCCACTACCCAACACGCCCCATCACATCCCTCCGAGGTCGTGGCTTACCTCCCACGGCTGCAAATGCCAGTGGCACCCTCGCAAACCTCCCAACGCTCCAGCCACCCGCCTCATTCGTCCGCCGCCGCCGCGGCCCCAAGCGACTCCTTTATTGTCCGTTGCCGCTTGCTGCCGCCGCCCGCCGCCTTGCCGCTCACCACCACGTCGCTCTTGGCCTTCGCCGCCGCCTTGCCTCGCCCAGTCGCGGGCTTCGCGCCCGCTGCGCTCCCCGCCGCCACTGCCGCCGCAGCTTTCTTGCCGCGGCCCGCACCGCTGCTGCCGCCGGCTGCTGCCGTTGCCTTCTTGCGCCCCGCCGCCGCGCCGCCACCACTGCCGCCCTCACCACCGCTGTCGTCGCCGTCGCCGCCGGCCTCGCCCCTGTGCCCCCGGGTGTTACACAAACGGTAAACGGCTGCTCGGAGAAGAAACAATACGGGGTACATACGTGCATGCCCGGAACCACATAACGGTCCCCGCCACAACCACCAACCCTGCGCCGCGCCTGCCCTGCCCTCCCCAGGTGCGCTCCTGCCCTTCCCTTCCCTCCCCTCCCCTCCCCAACCCTTCCCCTGCCCCTTCCCGGCCCTGCCGCTCACTTGCTGCGGCGGTAGGCTGCGGCCATACGCGCGATGCAGGCCTTGGAGGCCACCGCGTGGTCCACTATGGGCGCGGGGTAGTCGCGGCCGACCACGCAGCCGGCCTTGCGCTGCACCTCCAGCGGCGCCGTCCAGGGCTCGTAGATGTACTTGGCTGGCATGTCCTTGAGCACCGGCAGGAACCTGCAGGGGGCGGGGCGAGGAGGCGCCGAGGTGGGGGTTACAGGAACTCATTGTGGTGGGAAGGCTGGGGCGGGGGAGAACGGGCAAGCTGCAACGGGACCCACGGACGTAGATGGCTGGCGCATCATGGCGTGGCGTGCACCAGCAATATTCAACCAAAGGGTGGGACCCGTCCCCGGCGCCCGCCCGATCCTTGACAAAGTGGGACCTACACGATACGTTGAGTTCGCGCATCTAACCCGCCTTTGCCTCCCCCGCACTCTCCAACGCTTCCGCAACCCCACTCACTTGCGGATGAAGCGGCCCTCGGGATCATACTTCTTCCCGAACACCACGGGCGAGTAGACCCGGAAGTACTGGGAGAAGAAGGCAGAGGCGGACAGCCACATCCAATTGGCCGCGTTCAGGTAGTGGTCCTGGGGTTGGGGAGGGGGTCGGGGTAAGGCCGTCACGCGGGTGCGGGTGCCTCGTTCACGGCAAAGTCAAACCACATGTCAAGGCTCCGTCACACACCACCTATTGCTGGATGGCAGCTTGCGTGTGTATTCGTCCTGGGAAAGCAGGCCCCGTGTAAAGCAATGCCACACACATACACTTACACACACACACACACACACACGCACACGCACACACACGCCTTGCTGCACCCCCACCTGGTCGATGAGGTGCTCCTCGAACACCTCCATGCCGCGCTCCCAGCTGACGTACAGGTCGCCGCGGGTGAGGAAGCACGCCACGCTGTGCCGCGCCAGGTGGTGCATCCAGCCCCACGTCACCAGCTGCGTCATGATGGCGTCAATCCAGGGGAAGCCTGCAGGGGTATGACAATTATTACTAGTTGAGGGGGTGGAGAGTGGGGGGCGGGAGTTGAAATACCCAAAATAAACCACCTCCAAGGGAGAGGAGGGGGTAGAAATAGTGAGAGGGAGATGGGAACGGTGCATGGGGAAAAGGCAGAGGGACCGGTGGCGTGTCGGCGGCGTGTCGTTGGCTGGAGGCGAGCACAGTTGATGGTCGATTGGAGGCGGATAGAGGTTGTTGAGTGAGAGGCAAGGGGTGCGTCAGGACAGTGCAAGGGGACCACGTGTGCCACGCCGTGCCTGCGAACTGTGCAAGCAACTGTACGGGGCAAGGCCGCATCGGCAGGCTGCAGACCCGTAAGGCGCCGCCCCTAATCAACAACCAGCAGCCGCACACCAGCACCGGCAGCACACCTCTCACTTCTCAGACCGCTCCCACCTGCCCACCTGTCCATCCACCCGCCCACCCACCCGCCCACCCACCCGTGCGCGCCTCCCTCCACGCCGCCAGAAACTCGGGGTTGTCGTCCCAGTCAATCTGCTTGCACACGGGGTTGCCGGCCATGCGGTGGAAGTTGGGCGTGGTGGAGCCCACCTGCGAACACGAGGAGGAGACAGGAGGAGGAGGCAGCAGGAGGAGGCAGGTGGAGGAGGCAGTAGGAGGAGGAGGCAGAAGGAGGAGGCAGCAGGAGGAGGAGGCAGCAGGAGGCAGGATGGCCGTGAAGGGGCGATTAAGTGCGAAAGGGCGTGGGCACGTGGTGAGCGTGGCGAGGCCTTTGGCCTACTGGCCGATGTGGAGTGGATACTGGACAAAGCGCTGCAAGCGAAATGCGCCAAAATGCGCCATGGCGCAAAGCTACACCATGCCAAACCACATCGTCGCTTCGCGCCGCGTCGCGCCGCACCGTGTAGAAGAACTCGCGCCACAGCAGCTGCCCCCGCAGCGACACGGGCGGCTGCGAGTGGGCCGGGTGGCGGCGGTACACCTCCAGCAGGCGGGCGTGGAAGAGGCGCGCCGACAGGCAGCCGAACTTGAGGTAGGGCGACAGCACAGTGGTCGCGGGCTTCTCCCAGGCGCTGGGGTCCGTGTCGGGCTTCTGTGGTGGGGTGGGCGTGTGTGGGGTGTTGGGACACGGCAGGCCGTGGGGCCCTCACAGCCGGCAGCACCCTAGCTATCTCGGTTTCGCATTGTTGGCGTATCGTTAAAAGCATCGTCGATAACAGCACCCTGCATAGCGTTGCCCGCGGAGTGCCGGCCGGTCCACTCTGTCCAGCCAGCTTACTCCATTCCATCAACGGCATTGGTTGTAACATCGCCACCCCACCTGCCCGCTTGGCTCGGGCATCACACACGTACACACACACACACCGGTGCACCGCCCCCAGCCCTCGCCTCTCACCTGGAACCCCGCCACCCATTTGGGGTCTTGGAACGCCGCCTCCAGTCTGGCCAGAGCCTCCGTCTCACCACCCTGTAATGCAACACACACGCGTACACACATGATCTGTTACTTCAAAGGGAATCTTGCATGCTGCATGCAAAGGTGCATTGAAATTACCGGTTAGCCTGGTTTGAGCGTAGCGGAGCGAAGCGGAGCGGAGCGAGATTAAGGCTAAGCGGAGTTAGCATGGAGGCCGTACAAGACGGCCGAAGCATTTGGTGTTCGCTGCTTCAGCCGTTCGGCATTCTGCCTCTCTGTAGCAGCTCTCACCGCTTCGTTGAGCGGTATTATTGACCAAGCCCTCCTGTTCCCGCCCGCGAGCCTTCCGGCTCGCCCCCGCCCCAGGTGTCCTCGGTCTCTGGAGCCGCGGCCTCGCTTGCGCGGCCCGCGTGCGGCGGCGGCGCTTCTTGCGCCGCCCCCGTCTGGTGGCTTCGCTCTCGTGGACTTGGGGAGCCGGCGGCGCGGTGGTTGCTGTGGCTTTAGTTGTGTCGCGTGTCTGTTGGGGCTCCGGCGTAGGGGGCAGGGTCTGGTGGGCTGCCACCACTGCCGCGCCGCGTTTCTTTTTGGGTTGGGGGTTTTCTCTGCGCTCCAGGCTGCCCAGGTTTTTTTCGGTTGCGCCAGGGTTCCGGCTTTTTTCCCTGCGGCGTTAGCCTGGAGTCGCTTTCTCGTTGCGGGAACCCTGGTCGAGGCCCCGGGGCGTGTGTCCGTGCCGTGTGTGTGCTTGCGCCGGGCGGGGGTTGCTCGCCGTGCGCCGCCCGTCGCCCTTCGGCGTCGGCTTGTGTGTTGGGGGCCTCGTGCGTTGGTTGTTTGCTGGCTGCCGCCGTTCGGTTTCGGTGTTCGCTGCTTGTTTCGTTTCGCGCTGCGCTCGCGCATGTTCGTGTGGCGGTGGCTGTGGTGTGGCGCGCGCTGTGCGCGCCGCGCGCTCGCTTGCGGTTTTGAGCTGTCTGCAGTGTAAGTGCCCTTGGCTGTTCGTCCCGACTCCTTCAGCCGATCTGACCCTCGTTCCAACAGCTCAGCTCAGCTCTGCCGCGTCTCTCTTACAGCGGAGGCCGTCTAGGCCGACAGCTAACATGCTGCTTTGGGGCGCCACACACGCCGCCACGGCCGCGCACTGCGCACTGCGTTGCTCGTAGCACCTCACTCCGTGCACCTGCCCCACAGCAGCTGGCAGCCCCCAGCTACAAACGCCCCACCCCATGCCTCGCCAGGCAGGCAAACACGTGCGTGTGGACCACTGCACACCCACCTTGAACACGGTGAGCGGTGGCTCCTTGAACCCCACCTCCTGCCAGGTGGGCACGCCGGTGGCGGCGGGCGCGGCGCTGGGCATGTCCTCCGCGGGCGGCGGCATGGCGGCGGGCGGGTCGGGAGCAGGCGCGGGCGGGTCGCCCACCCGGTCCACCAGCTTGGTGAACGACTGCGTGGCAGTGCGGGGTGTGCAGTGCGGTGAACTCGGGGGAACCGGGGTTACATCCATGACGATGATGATGATCAACAAGAAGTAGCCACGCAGGGGGGTATGGGTATTTGAGGTGGGCGGGGTTGTGAGGCCGTCAGCTGAGCTGGGCGGATGAAGAGGGAGAGGCGCAGGTGCGCCATCTGTGACTGTTGTCAGCCCCCGGCAGCTCCCTCAGACGGCTCCTCCTAAGCGTCTGTGTGCTGTGCATGTAGCTTTTTGTGTGTGGCGCATATGTGTGTGTGTGTGTGGGGGGGGGGGGGGGTCCCCGCACCTGCATGGTGAGGGGCGCGGCGCCGCCGTTCCGAGCCACAAGCATGTCCGTGTCCTGTGCAGTGCAGCGTGGGCGAGTGAGACAGTAGGAGCACATGGGCAAATATTAGGTGTTGCAAGTTGCGGGTGTAACTGTGTGTCGACCCCCGGTGGCCGGCATGAGCATGCGGCAGTTCGGCGCGGGCCCACCTCCCCCTGCCCCGCCACCCCAGGCACTCACATACAGTGTGTGGCTTATGGGAGTCACCACCTCCACGCCCGCCTCCGCAGCCAGCCGCCGTACTGCGGCGTCGCGGACCTTGGCGTACGGCTCCGTGTCGTGCTCAAAACACAGCTGTGTCACGCCCCACTCCCGGAACACCCGGGGAAACACCTCCTCGGGTTTGCCACGCAGCACCAGCAGTCGGCTGCCGCGAGCCTGGAAACTGTGGCGGCGGCCGCAAGGAGGGGGAGGGAGGGCGGGAACGGGTTCGCGGATGCGCGTGTAAGCGTGGTGATGCGGGTTTGTGCCTACACCGTGGCCGAGCTGCCTGTGAGCAGGAGTATACATCCTAGCACACACACCACAGGATGATTCGTACACGCCCCACCTCCCACCTGCGCTGCAAGTCCTCCAGCGACTCCAGCAAGAAGTTGTAGCGGTTGACACTAACCCTGGCAGTTGAAATGGGTGGGTGGGTGGGAGGTGGTGACTGATGAGGGGATGTCGATGTGGTGTGCTAGATGCTTTGCCATGAGAACCTTGCACACCTGACCAGGTTGGGTACGAAAAGCTAACGTATGCCCCAGCACCCTCCGGAATGCTCTTACTTGTAGGAGCTCTGCTGGAGGAAATGCGGGTCTGCACACAGGGCCAGCACACAATGCCATACACGTTGGTAAGCGCCGTAACTGTTCCTCATGCCTTCCGTCCCCGCAGCGGCACAGCCAGTCCGGCTCTCACCCCGCATCCATCAGCCCCGCATCACTCCCGTGTTCCCTGCAATCCAAAGGATGCAGCCCTGCAGCCAGCCCTCGGGGTCTGCGAGGTGCTCACCCAGCACGAACACGGGGTACACGTGTTTTGCATCCTTGCACGCCTCCAGCAGCGCCGGGTTGTCGTGCAGGCGCAGCCCCTTGCGGAACCTGTGGCGCAGTGACAGGAAGGCAGCAGCAAGGCAAGGCAGCAGCAAGGGATTAGCGAGGCAGCAGTAAGCCAAGGCAGCAGCAAGGCGAGGCAGCACCCGCGGATTGATGCAGCGTGCAGGGTACATGCTTGCTGTGAGGGGAGATACCGCATGGCTGACACCTCCATGCCTCGCCGTCTCTAGACGTGCGTCGACGTGTCATGGTTCGGGGGCGACCGTTACGCAGCCCCTTCCACGTTGACCTCCAGGTGAGGCGTGGCAAACCCTGGGGCGGTGGGGCTACAAACGCCCGTCCCCCGCCCAACGCCGCTCGCACCATATGATGCTGTTCTTCACTCCTGCCATGCAGACGACCGCTCGGCGAGCACCCCGGCTGCCGGCCGCGGGTGTGCGCCAGGGGCCCACGCGTGGCCGGGTTGCCAGCCAGATGTTACCAGCCACGGGCGCGATTGTGGCGCTCGTCCAGGTTTCTCGCCGCGGCAGTAACGACCAAATGAGACGAGTGAAGTCGTAAGTTGTGATGTGTGCTAGCGCGGGACTTGTGCACACGCGGGACGTGTGCAATTTTCCACAGGCAATGCTCAGGGCAATTCTAGTGCAAGTGTTGATGAAAGCAGCAGGTTAAGGCTTTGACCCTTAGTTCGGGTTTATGTGTTACTATCTGCAAAGTGCCCCCGAACAGAGTAGCGTTGGAACCCGAGCGGTTGCGGCCCATGCACTTGCACCTGCGATGAGGCAGCTTTCTCGTTTCTGATTGTTATGGTTGCACACTGTATTTGAATTGCTCTGAAAAAGAAAACACGACCTGCATTTTGCCTTAAACAAGCGTGTTTGGCGCAAACGATTGCAAGTACACCGCCGCTCGCACCCAAATCATATACTCCTGGTATGACGCAAAACGGTTTAGGAGAACAAAATCGTCATGGTGGCGAAGGTCCCAGCTACCGAAGCTCGCGCGTGCCCGGCAGCGGCGTGTTTCTGCTCATGGACGCTGCGAAGAGCGCGGCGCGTGCCTCTGGGGTCGAGGTGGTGGACTTGTCCATTGGCGCCAGCGACCTCGCGCCCCCGCCCGAGGCGCTGGCAGCGCTGAAGGACTCCATTGACGACCCCACCACCCACAGCTACTGCCTCAAGAGTGGCACCATGCCGCTGCTGGAGGTGAGGGGCGTGGGGGTGGGGGGCGGGGGGCTGCAGCTGCCAGGGGGTTCGTGGTTTTGGCGCGGGTGAATGTGTACAGATTGGATCAAGCGGCCAAGGTTGTGAAGGCGGAGTAGTGAAGAGGTGGATGCGGAACGCAGAGGTTGAGGCGGTGGAGGCGGTGGTTGAGGTGGAGGCGGCAGGCCCGCCGGGCAAGCCACATTGGAATTCCCCCACTTTGCACCCTGCTGCGCGTACATATGCTTGTGCTGAATGCAATCGTATTATCGCTCACGCTGCCCAGGCGGCTTGCAAGTGGTACGGCGAGCGGTACGGCACACAGCTGGATCCAAACTGTGAGGCGCTCAGCCTCATCGGCGCGCAGGTGAGGCAGCGGCCGGGGCTGCCGGGATGCCGGACTGCCGGACAGGTGGTGGTGACCATGGCGGTGGTGGTGTTGGTGGTGGTTGCGGCCGTGCTGGCAGTGCTGCTGCTTGATTCTGGTGGCGCCGCTGGCAGGTGATGCTGCGGTGTAGGGGCTCCACACGCATACACGCCCGGGGTCTCAGCACAGGCGTAGACAGATGCCCCCCCCCCCGGCGTACGTGGCGCTACAGGGCCGTGCCCGATCGTGGGCCCATCGGTTCCCCTGTACGCCCCACACCCCACCACCCGCACCGCCCACTAACCACTAACCACAAACCGCTAACCGCTAACCGCCAAACCACACACCATCCTGCTGCAGGAGGGCCTGGGGCACGCGCTGATGGCTGTGGCTGACGCGGGCGACGGCATCCTCATGACCAGTGTGGCCTACCCCTCGTACTTTGGAGCGGGTGAGGCAGGCTGTGGGGCTGTGGGACTGTGGGACTGTGAGGCAGGCTGTGGGGCTGTGGGGCAGACTGTGGGGGCCTGCTCAGGAATGGCTGCGGGGGAGCGCGGGTTACGGGGAGCGTGGCACGCCGCAGCTGTGGGCTTGGGGTGGTGCGTGGGGTCCAGCGCCCAGCAAGGCACGCCCTCAGCAGCCGCACGTGTGTGCCTAGCGCCCCCTCTCTTGCTGCTGTGTGTCCACCGCCACCCTTTTCCTTGCTGCCCCCTTGCGTCCTCGCGTCTCCCATTAGGATTGTTGACACCAACCCCGCCGTCCTCGCGTTCGGCTAACCCCCCTCTCTGGTTCCTTACTACTATTGAAATGGTGAAACCAGCCCTCCCTCCCACCCCTTCCTCCTCCTCCCACCTCCTCCTGGCTCCTCACAGTCCGGGTGGCGGGCCTGGACCCCATCTACATGCCGCTGGGCCCCGACTTCCTGCCGCGACTGGACGCCATCGCGCCCGCCGACTTGGCCCGCAGCCGCGTGCTGCTGCTCAACTACCCCAACAACCCCACCTCCGCAGTCGCCAGCGCCGCCTTCTTCCAGGTGGGCAGGCAGCCAGGGCCCCGGCGCGCGCCTGCGCGGCAGCTGCCGTCAACCCACAAAAAGCTAGCTAGCTTCAGAACCTGGAGAGTTACGCCTCTCGCCACGCTTGACGTGTGTGTGTGTGTGTGTGTGTGTGTGCGCGCGCTCTTTGGTGTCTGCGCAACCCGTGCAATGTGTGTCACAAGGTTGCTGGCCCGGCGACTGATTGCGACTGACACGTTTCGACTCTCCTGTAGAACTGGTTGTCCACCCCACCCCACCCCCATGTCCTCCACATTAACGGCTACCCCTCCCTCCCCCCAGGCCGCCATCGACCTGTGTCGGCGCCACGGCATCCTGCTCATCCACGACAACCCATACGTCGACCTGGTGGGCAGCTGGGCGCAGGCAGGGGGGGTTGTAAATACCAGCCCGAACTAAACCAAAATCAACGAAAACCCGGGAGGGCGAGGGGGCGGAGGGGCGGAGAGGCGCATTGCCGTGTAAGGCAGGTTGACGCCCAGAACCCAGGAGGGTTGTGCAGTGCGATTGAGGGAAGGAGGGGACTTGATGGTGTGGCGTTCGGCGGGTTGCGGTCACGCTTATGTATGTGGATGCGCGTATGCGTGCGTGGCACGGTGCTAGAGCCGGGTCATTGGCGGCGCGTAATGCATCAACCCGAGGGCATGCGTGCATGACGCAGTTCTACTGAACCACCACCTGTCGCCTGCCACCCCGGCCTGCCGCCCGCCACCCCGGCTGCCGGCCCCGGGCCAGGTGTTCGGTGAGGAGCCGTCGCCCTCGCCGCTGTGCCTGCCGGGCGGACGCGACTGTGTGCTGGAGCTGTTCTCATTCGCCAAGAGCTACCATCGTGAGTGGCGGGGGCGGACCAGCAGCCGGAGTGGTGATGAGCCTGTGTGCCCCATCCAACCCAAGGGGTAACGCCCGAACTAACTGAATCCCGGTACCAACGATGCCAAGGAAATTTGGGGGCGGGATGGGTATGTCGGATCTGTATGAGCAAGTATGGAAGACAAAGCACACGCATGGTGTAGCAGGCTGCCACTTCCTTGCCCCTCAACATACGGACCGGTGCAATGCCGCCGATGACGCCTTCACGCACGCAGTGGGCGGCTTCCGGCTCGGCTTTGCGCTGGGCAACCGCAACGCCATTGCCTCGCTCGAAGCGCTCAAGGCGCCCATCGACTTCAACCAATACAAGGGTAAGTGGCGAGCTTAGCAGGTGTGTTTTCACACCTCCCACATGAATGAAAACGTCGTCGTGTCCCTACCCATCATGTCGATAGCCCCCGGTGTTCCCTGCCTGCTACCGCCTGCTGCCGCTTTGGGTGATACACACAGCACTGCACACTGCCTCCCCCTCCCTCGCCCAGCCGCGCCCCTTCCTCCCCCGCCCCCGCGCCCACTCGCACACACAGGCATCATGCGTATGGGTGTGGCGTGTCTGCAGCTGCCGCAGGAGCGCGTGCGGAGCGACGCGGGCGTGTGGGCGGCGCGGGCGGCTGCCATGGTGGAGAGCCTGCGGCGGGCGGGGTGCGGCGAGGTGGACATGCCCAAGGCCTGTGAGTGTGTGTGTGTGTGGGGGGGGGGGGCTGCAAAGGTTGGTACAGAGAAGTGTAGCGAAGTAGACAGCAGGCGTAGGAGTGCGTGTGCGGACCGATGACCGACGGGGGGTTATGTGCCCAAGCCCAATCAGTCCCAAGAGTCGTGGAATCATCGCCCGCCAGGGGTTGTAGATGCCAGCCCAGCCTAAAAACCGAATCCGCTGCAAAAGAGCGAGGTGAAGAGCTTGGCCGTGGGGGAGTGGAAGGCAGGGGTGGCACCGCAGGCAGGGATGGCGGGGAGGGAGGTCCAATGGCGGCAGGAGGGGCCGACGGGCAAGAGAGTGGAGTGCTGCAGGACGGCGGGCGGGTGTCTCCGTTGGCCAGCTCACCGTACGCAGGCCTGTCAACTGCCCCACGTGTGGCCATTGCCGTATGGTGATTACGCAACGACTGCACGGCCGTATCCGCACCTGCACCTGCACCTGGACCGCACCACCCCAACACCCCACCACCCTTATCACCCCCATCACCTCGTCGCCCCTGCGCGCAGGCATGTACGTGTGGCTGCGGCTGCCGGCGGGGGTGGACGACGTGGCCTTCTGTCAGCGCCTGGTGGCGGACACGGGGATAGCGCTCAGCCCGGGGCGGGGCTTCGGGCCGGGCGGCGCCGGGTTCGTACGGGTGGCGCTGGTGCAGCCGGAGGGGGTGTTGGCGGCGGCGGCGGAGAAGATCGCGGCGGCCATGCGTGCGGCCAAGGCGGCGCTGGCGTAAGGCGTGAGAGGGCGTGGGGCGTGGGAGGGCGTAGGGCGTGAGAGGGCGTGGGGCGTGGGAGGGCGTGGGTACAAGTTGTAGAATATTGTGGATGTGCTTGTATGCTGCATGTGGGCTTCAGGGAAAGGAGGGAGTGGAGGGATCTGGAGAGCGAGAATGAGTGAGAGAGGGGAGAGTTGGGAGTGCCAGATAAAAGCGAGAAAGGTGCGGGTTGGATGAGGAAGCGTGCTGAGGCTGCATGTGCGCGATGTATTGATAGCATGTTCTGTGCAGTATACATTCGGGCCGGGAGTGCGAGAGCGGGCTACACATTGGGCAAGACTGGCAGACTCAAGAGTGGAAGGGTCCATTGCGCCACTGGGCCCTACTGGGCCTTCGTGCCAATGCCCATACACTGCTGCGCCACGCGGCTCAACAGGGTGTTGCAGACAGGTACAGCGCAGAGGCTGCATAACATATGACTGGTACGGTCGTACCATGGACGGAATGTTGACCGCATGGTGTTTGTAAGCCACGCGTGCATGGCTGCACGCAAAGGTGTCCGGGTAGGTGTGTGCAGAGCAACGCGTACGGCGCGCACGGTACCGTAAAGGATGCGCCCGCAGGTGTGCGTGGGGGGGGGGGCTCAGAGCCTGTCAGAGGGCCAGGGATGTAGGGGCATCCCAGGCACCCCGTGGCTCGGTCGTTCAAAGGAGAGCGTGCACGGAGCGGGGTTAAGTATAAATGGCGACGAGGGGGGAGGAGTCCAGGCGGGGAAGGCCAGCGCTCGGGGCCATGTGCTTGCGGGTGGCTGGACCCATGCACTGGTCAGCCGTTTGCAAGGCCATGTACTCGCACCATCCTGCATAGTGCTCGACAACGTTTACAGCAACGTTCACAGGACAAAAATGCCACCAAGACGGCCTCGAGCAGTAGAAACTCCGGAAGTTCGCCTAAAACAAGGGCTGCTAAAGCTTGCAGGACTGCGCGAGAATGCTGTGGCAGATTTGCACAGTACTCAAGAGCTTATGGCTGACCTCCGTGAAGCAGCCCTGGAAGTCGTTGACAGCGCCGAGTTCCTGGGCAGCATGGTGGCAGTGTCGGGCTGGGCGGCACGAGCCCTCGCAAGCAACGCCACGAACACCCCAGCGTTCATCGCGCTGGAAACGACGCTAAGTAAGCTCGACGACGTACTCGAGAGCAAACGGGTTGACCCGGCTGGCAACCGGCTGGCCCGCGCGATCATTAGAGCGGACACTCTTTCGGTGTTTGCGATGCTGTGCGCGCGGAATCTCGCGCCAACCCGCGCGGCTGCACCCAGCCGCAGCGCCGTGAGTCTGGCGGAGTTGAAGCTCATGCAAGTTATGTACATGGTGAAGCACTTGCACGCGCTTGTCCAGCACGTGGACGATAGCGCGGACGCTGGTCTGAAGCAGGAGCTGGTCACGGCGCTGGCGCACACTCAGCTGCTCGAGCACGCAGCGCGGGCGCTACTGCACGCCGCCCATACCAGGCAGGCTGCGCCCAGCGCGGTAGCAGCTGCCGCTGCAGCAGCAGCTCCGGGGACGGTGCTGGCAGCACGTATGAAATGGGAGACCATGTCGACCATGGTATCGTATTTCGCCACCACGCTCCGGCGCCTGGTGGCGGATCGGAGCCTGGGCATCATCGCATTGAGCCGGCGGCCTCGCGAGCGGGACATCATGTCTGAGGTCAAGGACCCCATCAAGGTGCAACAGCTCGGCCTGCTGGAGCAGCTGCGGCCGCTGCTGGCCGGCCGCTGCGTGCAGCTCTTCGCGGCGTGGGCGGGCCTGCTAGCAGCCACGACCGTGCAGCAACAGCAGCCACAGGCCGCTGCTGGTGGCGGTAGCAGCGTTCCGCAGCCTCTGGCGCCGGCTGACGCGCAGCTCTGGCACGGGCTGCCGTTGGCGCTGATGCGCCCGCCGCCGCTGGGCCCTTCATCAGACTTGGATCCAGTGGGCTTGCAAAGCCAAACAGCCGAGGTGCGTGGGTGTGGCTGCACGTGTGCGCATACGTGTGTGTTCGGAAAGCACAAGTGGACAGAGTCAACACAATGTGAACGCAGTTGCTCAAGCCGGCAGCGGGCCGCGCGCGTTCAGTATTGCACGCTTTGTGTGTGTGCGTGTGTGTGTGTGCGTGTGTGTGTGTGTGTGTGTGTGTGTGTGTGTGTGTGTGCATGTGCGTGTGCGTGTGTGTGTGCGTGTGCGTGTGTGTGTGTGTTTGCGTGTGTGTGTGTATGTGTGTGTGCGTGCATGCGTGTGTGTGTGTGTGTATGTGTGCGTGTGTGTGCGTGTTCATACGTGCTCGCGGCTCGTTGCAGCTGAGCCTATGTTGCAGCTTGGACGGAATACATGCATTCCCCGTCGACGGTCGCTCGTCGTTGTCGCTGCCTTGCAGGCCCTTGCTATCGTGATGCAGGCGACTGTCAGCGGCCCCTGCTACCTCACCATCGCTCAGCCGTCCGCCCGCTACAGCCACCTACCGCCGCAGTGCCCACAGCACAGGCAGCCGCGGCAGCCGCAGCAGCAAGCAGGCCCGCCACCGCGGCCAGCCGCAACCACATCACTACCTGCTGCTGCAGCAGCAGTAGCAGCAGATGCTATGCAGGCGGCACATGCCGATGCAGCATTGCCGTTCAGCGCGCTACATGCATACCGTCTTCTGGCGAAAGTCTGGCAGGGTCTTGCCTGTGCCGGCACGGTCTGCTTACCCGGCATGTACAAGATCGCTTTGGTGATGGCCCGGCTGCTGACGGAGCTGCCGCCGTGGCGGGCGGCCGTGCTGCTACCGGGCTGGTGGCGGCTGGTGGCGCAGGAGCCGTCCGTACTCGTGCACGACTGCAGGCTTGCGCATGACGCAGGGGAGCTGCTGCGGCTGCAGCTTGGTGCGCCGCCGCCGGCCTCGTGGGCTGCCGAGGTGGCCGATGCGGCTTCCGTGGCTGCAGCGAGTGTGGACTGGCCGCCGGACCCGGCGGCAATGCAACACGGTGAGGCAGGCTCTGCCGGCGAAGCCACGGCGGCGACGGTTGCAGCAAAGGCAGCAGCCAGCCTGGCGCGCGGTAGGGACCCCAGCTACAGCCTCCGGTGCGCGCTGGATGCCGGACTGCTTCCAGCGCTGGAGCGCTGCCTTCGCGCGCCACAGTCCTGGCGGCAGGCCGACCTGGAACTCCACAGCGCCAGCACCTTGATCACGGTCGTGAACTGCGTGCTGCGCTACTCAGGCGTGTGGCCCGCAGTGCTGGCGCGCGGGCCCGTGCAGCAGGCGGTGTCTCTGATTGCCACGCTGGGCGCAGCCGCTCGGCTGTTGCAGGAGGACGACACGGGCTTGGGCTGCTGGGTTCCCATCGCCTCGCAACCGGGCGCGATGGTGACTGCGGAGGGCGACGCCTGCGCCTACCTGTGTGCCTACCTCGCCGCAATGCTGGAGCAGGTCGCGGACGTGCGGGCGCTGCATGAATGCGCACAACAGCAGCGGGAGAAGGGGCAGCAGCAGCAGCGGCAGCAGCAGCAGCAGCAGCAGCCGAGACAGGGTGCGCAGCCGTCTTCGCAGCAGGCAGCCACCGGGGCCGCGGCCACCGGCGCCGCAGCCGCAGCCCCCACGCTGCTGCACCTCTGCACCATGCTGGAGCCGTCGGCGGTGGTGGACTGCGGGGCCGGCAGCAAGGCCAAGCCCCCCACCTGCTCCCTCGCCTGGATGGCGGCGGCGGGCGGCCTGCCGGCTGCCGGCTCCGCAGCGGACCGGCAGCAGCAGCTGCTCACCAGCTTCGCGGTGCACCACTGGCTGCCGGTGCTGGCGCACGCGACGCGTGCGGCCTTTCAGGACCTGGATGCGATGAGCCGCGCAGGCGTCGAGTGCCTGCTGTCACAAGCGCTCCTGGTGGGGCGCCTGCTGCTGGATGTGCTGTGGCGCGATGGCGGCCCTTGGGGGGAAGCCGGCGACGGCGTGGGCGCAGGAGCCGGTGGGGCGGCCTGCCGCCCGCGGCCGGCGCAGGGGGCGTGGTGGGAGGGTGCCCAGCTGGCGGACGAGCTCCGTGCGAGCATGCAGCAAATTGTATACGGGCTGACTATGGATGCGGCGGGGTTGCTGCTAGAGCGCTGCCAGGCATGGCAGCAGGCGGCGGTGTTAGACCTGCTGCAGGGATATTGGGCTCGCTCCCCAGGTTGTGCGCTCACGGCTACAGAGATGTGGGCGATGTCTACGGCGAGACACCAGCAGCGCAGTCAGGGCGAGCAGCAGAAGCGGCAAGAGCAGCAGAAGCAGCAGCCTCACCAACAGCAGGGCGACGTGCGGCAGGCGGGCCGATCGGAGGGGCAGGCAGACCGTGCGGTGGGCAGTAGCAGCAGCAAGGTCAGCAGCAGCAGCAGTAGTGCAGGCACGCCGCCCGAGCTGTTGTTGCAGTGCGTGAGGCCGCTGCCGGTGCAGCGTCTGGCGGTGGCGCAGGGGCGACTGGACCTCGCGGAATACCTGGGTGCAATGGCAGTGTTGGCGAGGGAGCGGCTGGCGAGGAAGCAAGGCGGTGGCGCTGACGCCGCGGCGGCAAGCTGCACGGCGGCGGCGCAGGGGTCGGCTAGCAGTGGCGGCGGGAGCGGGGGTGTGTATGCGGCTCGCGTCATTGCAGGCAGGTGGGAGCAGCAGTGGCGTGCCGCCGCCATGCGGCCGCGGTACCCGTGGCTGCTGTCTCCCGGCGAGGTGCGGGCGGGGCTGCATGACCTGATGGTCGCGGAGGCGGAGGCGGCTGCGGCTGCGGCTGCGGCTGTGCCTGTGGCTGGGGCTGTGCCTGCGGCTGTTGCTGCGGCTACGCCTGTGGGCGAGCCTGGGGCACCTTGTTGTCATGGTGGCAGCAGCAGCAGCAGCAGCAGCAGCGGTGGTGGTGTTGGGGGTGGCACTGGCAGTAGCGGAAGCGGTGCTGGACAAGGCAGTAGCAGTAGGGCTAGCGGCGGTGGGCCGGTGTTTGAGCACAAGCTGTGCGGCAACCCGCACTGCCGCTCGCTGGACGGCCCCAGCGCATTCATTGCGCCTGGCAGCGGCAAGACGTGTGTGCGGTGCCGTGCTATGACGTACTGTTGCGGCGCCTGCCAGCTGGAGGACTGGCGCAAGCGGCACTCGGGCACCTGCAGTGGAGCTGCGGCGCAGGCGGCGGGGTTGGGGGCAGCAAGGGGGGTTAACGCGGGGTTGGAGACGGCATGAACACCAACGCGTCGCGCGAGTAGGGAAACACTTGATGAGCAAACGTTTGGCGCGGGTGCGCGGGGGGCCTTTGCATTTGGCTGGGCCTGGTAGCGACCCCACACACGGTGCATTTGGTGTGCCGCAAATGAACTGCGACATTGGCTCGGCGTTCGGTTGCATCGATCGCTGGGTTTGCGACACGCGGTACAAAAGGGACAATGCGTGTTTGCAGCAGTGAGTTGCGAGCCGTGGAACATGAGACGTCCGGTGGGGCGTAGCTGCTCTTGACAGTAGTCAGCAGGTGAGCGGGCATTCAGGCCATGTAGTTGACCCCTGCCGACTCCTGCACCTGAGGCCCAAGGCATCTGACTCCACAAACCTGGACGGAGGGCGTTCACGGCAACCAGGGAGCCCGTTGGAGCAGGAGGCGGGACAAGGACCTTTCCAGACCGGGACCTGCTGGCTGATGCCGGATCTGGCAACACGCCGTTTACTTCACGGTGGTAATTCCCAAGTTTATGTGAGCCACCTGATAGGCACCTTATGGACTTAGGTTGTCACCTACAAGTCGACGAAAAATGAAAGGGTAGAACTCAGAGACACAGAGGATAGGGTTTCCCGTGTGCTCACATTCTGCTGTGTTCAATGAATCATTTCGTTGACCTTCAAACTATATGTAACACGGAAGCAGACATTCGAATGCGCTAGATAACATAAGGACTGTGTTCGCAGCGAGCGCAATAAGATGTCGATTCGCGTTGGGGCGCTCTGCGGTTCTCACGGATCGCAGGCGCTCGTGACATGTCCAGCTCGCATCTTTCGCTGGCGACTGACACCTGCTGTAGGAGGCGCACAGCTCGCGGCGACGTCACCAACGTGTCGCGGTGTTTCCACCACAGCCCTGCCGCGTGGCCCGCGCCCCGCCGCGAGCAGCAGCCCCGCCAGCGACAGCAAGGGCGCCACCAAGCCGCCCAGCAAGCCCAAGCAACACAGCACTGAAGATGGTGGCAGTAGCGGCGGCAAGCGGCCCACCGCCCCTCGCCCCCGCCGCGATCCATCGCGATCTGCCACTGCCGCTCAGCCAGCACACAGCGGCCCCAGCGGCTCCAGCAGCAGCACCAGCACCAGCAGCGGCAGCCGCAGACCCCGCCCTGCACCGCCCGCCCGGCCCGCAGCCACCGCCGACGGCAACGCCGCGGCCTTCATGGCTGCAATCCACACCGCCCAGGCGCAGTTCGCCTACAAGGCAGCCGCCGGCGCCGCCCCATCGCCCTCCTCCAGGTCAAAGGCCGCCGGCTCCGGTTCCACGGGGCCGTCCTCGTCTTCCGCCGCCGCAGCTACCTCTTCCACCACGGTCCCTCGGAAGTCATTCCTGAAGCTGACGCCGGAGGAGCAGGCGCGGGCGGCCGCCACGGCCACGCTGCCGCCGGGCCGCGTGCTAGGCTTCCTGAGGACAGCCACCGCCGGCGGCGGCAGCAGCCGGCGAGTGGCGGTCGGGGTGTGTCAGGTGAGAGAGGAGGAAAGTTGTAGATGCCAGCCCAAACTAAACCATACATAATGTAAAAGAGCGAAGGGGGAGCGTGGCTTGTGTCTTGACAATGGAGTGGCGGTGCGCGGGAGCGGCGACTGACGCCGAGCCTCGCAGGTATGCATCCGTGCGATAGACATTGGCACCTGGCGACAGACAGCAGCACATCTGATAACGCCGGTTGCATGTGTTGTTTGGATGCGTTTTCGTGGCGCCGGTGCAGATGCTGCCGCCGCTGCTGGCCTCGCGCGGCTACACGGGGTCTCAGGTGGTGGCGGTGGTGGCGGCGCTGGGGGAGGCACGGTGCCGTACACTGCCGGGAGCCAGCGACACGGCGGGGCAGTTGGCGGCGTGGCTGCTGGACTGCGGGGCGGCAGCAGGAGGAGGGGGTGGCGGGTTACTGGGCTTGGGTGTTGGGGCGCGGCGGCCGGCGGCGGTGGAGGCGGAGGTGCCGGGGCTACTGCCGCGCCTGCTGCCCGCGTTGGCGGCGGCGGGCCATACGGGGGAGGTGAGGAGCGAGGAGCGGGCGGGTTGATGATGGTGGCGATGGTGGCGATGGCGGCGATGGTGGTGGGTGTTTTTGCGCGTGACACCCGCACGATAGAACGCTGCGCGCTGTGGCAAAGTCAAAGTTGTTGCGTTCCAAACCTCACTGCCATGTTTACGTTGTTGGTCTCGCCGCCCTTGGTCTTGGCGCCCCTGCCGCCGCCCCTGCCGCTGCCGCTACTGCTACTGCCGCAGGAGGTGTGGTCTGCCGCCTGCCGGCTGATGCAGACGCACATCCGCACCTACAGCGGGGACCAGTTGGCCAGTCTGGTGGCGGCGCTGGTGGCACTGGATCAGGAGGACAGCAGCGGCAGCACCAGCGGCAGTAGCAGTAGCAGTAGCGGCAGCAGTAGCAGCGGGAGTGGCAGCGGCTCGGGTTTTCTGGGTGTCCGGCAGCTGGAGCACCCTGCCATGCAGGGGCGGCTGCAGGCGCTGGCGCGGGACGGCGGCGGCATATCGGGCGACGGCGCGGCGGGGGTGCTGCTGGGTCTGGTGGTCAGCGGCGCGACCGTGCCGGCGGATCAGCTGGCGGCGCTGGTGGGGTGAGTGGCGGCGGCGGGGGCGGGTGGGGTGGGTGGTGAGGTGGGTGGTGGGGTGGGTGGCGGGCTGGCGGCAGAGGGTTGGTGGGATGAGAGGGGATGAGTAGCGGCAGGGGTGGCGGTGTCGGGATGAAACATGCGGTAATGGCATGAGGTCGTCTTAACGGGCTGTCGTAAGTACGCATGCAGACATGACTGATGACTCGCACTACGCACGCCATGCAGGCGCGCGCTGCAGGGCCGCGCCAGTGCGGCCGGCGGCGGCGGCGGCGGCGGCGGGCTGACGCCTGGCGGGCGGCTGCAGCTGCTGGAGGCCGTGTCGCGCTACAGCGAGCGACTGCCCGCGGGGCCCACAGAGGTGAGGGGGTGACGGGGTGAGGGTGGGGTGAGGGGGAGGGGGAGGGGGGGGGGAGTTGTACATACCAGTCCAAACTATACCGAACCCAATGCAACAGAGCGTGGGGTTGTGTCCACCTTGCCTCCCCCCCTCTTCCCATCCCTGCCCCCCCCTCTCCCTCCCTCTTCCTTACCCCCGCTCATCCCTGCCTTCCTCTCTCTTCCCCCCCCCAGCTGGTGACGCTGCTGGGCCGCTATCAGCCGGGGCTGCTGGAGGCGGTGGTGGCGGGGCTGGAGCAGGAGGCAGTGGCGGCAGAGGCGGCGGCGGCAGCGGCAGCGGCGGCGGCGGAATCAGGAGCGGAAGCAGGGCCGGCGGTGGAAACAGGGGCAACAGCGGCTGCAGGGGTAGCGGCCGCAGGGGCGGCACCACCAGGGGCGGCAGCGGCAGCGGCAGGGGCAGCAGGAGCAGTCCGGCTGCGGCCCGACATGTTTACGGCGGGGGCGCTGTCGCTGTGTCGCCTGAGGTGGTGGAGCGGGCCGTTCTTCCGGGTGAGCGGCAGGAGCAGTGGGGGTCTGGGGGAGCGGCAGGAGCAATGGACGGTGTAGGGACACGGCGGGGTGCCTGGCATGACTGCGAAGTACTGTTGTGTCACACCGTGCCGGTGCCTGTGGGAGAAAGGCTGTGTAGGTTCTGTGTATCTCGACGTACCGCCAAAGACGTATACGCACACGCGCACATGCAATACACACGCACACACGCGCACGGTGCACAGGCGCTGGCGGCGGCTCTGACTCGCGGCATGCAGTGTCGGGAGGTGGAGGTGCGCGACGTGGTGTCAGCGCTATACGTACTGGCCACATTCGGCGGCGACGGCAGCAGCAGCAGCAGCAGGAGCAGGAGCAGGAGCAGCAGCAGCAGGAGCAGCCGCGGCAGTAGCGGCAGTAGCAGTAGCGGCAGCGGCAGTAGCAGCCATAGCTCCGACGGCGACGCTGCCGCCTTTGCGGACCTGTTTGCCGCGGCCGCAGACTTCCTGTCGCCCAGGCTGCAAGGCGGCGGCGGCGGCGGCAGCGGAAGTGGCGGGGGCGGGTGTCTGGCGCCAGCCAACCTGTCACGTGTGGCGTGGGCGTATGCGGTGGCGGGGGCGTGCGGGCTGCTGCCCAACTCGGGCAGGGCGCGGCGGCGTGTGGACGGCTTCCTGGAGGTGCGTGTGGCGGCGGTTGGGGTGGTTGGGGTGGTTGGGGTGGTCGGGGTGGTTGGGTCGGGATGAGTTGTGAGACGCTGCAAAACCATGGCAGCTGCGCGAGGCTGCGTGAGTCGCACCCAAGCGCGGCCCACACGTGTGGGTAATGGTAGCGACGCTGCACTTCAGCGGGTGACAGGGAGCGGGGACGACACTTTACGCGGCTCACTTGCAAATATAAGACATTTGTGTCCTGTTTGTGCGTGGCCCTGTGTGTGCAGGAGCTGGTGGCGGCGCTCCGGGCCCGGGGTGTGGAGCTGTCCGGCTCCAGCCTCGAGTGCCGCGGCATGACGGGCCAGGCGCTGAGGGTGTGGGCAGCCCTCAGGCCGCAGCTGCTCAGCGGCAGTAGCAGCGAGAGCGGCAGTAGCAGTAGCAGCGGCAGCAGCAGTAGCAGCGGCACCAGCAGTAGCAGCGGCAGCAGCAGTAGCAGCGGCAGTAGCAGTAGCAGCGGCAGTAGCAGTAGCAGGAGCAGGAGCAGCACGCCCGGTGCTGCCAGGGCGCCTGCTGGCTCTGGACGTAAGCCGGAGCAGCAGCAGCAGCAGCAGCAGCAGCAGGGGAAGCAGGAGCAGGAGGAGGGGCAACAGCCTCAGGGGAGGCGGGGAGGCGGCAGCGTCGACGAGGGCGGTGCCGGGGCGGCGGCGCTGGCGGCCCTGGCCCGCAGCCGCAGCTCTGTGAGTGTGAGCGAGCTGCAGCGGGGTGTGTGGCGCCAGCTCAGAGCGTTGGGCTATGAGGCGCAGCTAGAGAGGAAGGTGAGGGCGAGCGTGTGGGTGTGGGTAGGGTGGGGTGGGGTGGGGGGTGGATGTAAGTACCAGCCCAAGCGAAACCAAACCAAGCCAATTAGCGGGGCACAGGTGAAAGGGTGGGTGGGTGGGCGGGGAGGCGCTGAGGGCTGGGCGGCGCTCCATGTGACAAACCGGAGACACCGGATGCGGGGCAGGACAGGTGGAAGTACAGGCCTTCGAGGGCACTGGGACACGTGTTCCTACTCCCTTTGTGAACAAGGAAGTAGGCAAGGGGAGGGGAGGTGCTGAGGAACCAATAAGGCCGGAAGAGACACGGGCCTGGTGTGGCAGGGGCTCTCCGCTCTCAAGCCGCCTCGCCCCACGCCCTGCGCACCTAAACTCCACACCCATCCCCCGCGCCAGCAGTAAAACTACCGTATGCCTGACAACAACTTCCCTTCTCCTTAACCACCCATGAATGTGAACCCCCTCTTTCGCCGCTGCCTGTGCTCCGCCAAATACACATACACACGCGTGCAGGTCAAGGGTTGGTCAGTGGACATCTGGCTACTTGCCGAGGAGGACGGCGGCGTGCCCGCTGCCGGGGCCGGCAGCAGCAGTAGCGGCAACAGCAGCAGCAGCAGCAGCAGTAGCAGTAGCAGCAGTAGCACCAGCAGTAGCAGGGGGGCTCTGCAAGAGGGCGGCGCAGGCGCCAGCCGCCGTGTGGCTGTAGCAGTGGAGGTGGACGGCCCCTGGCATTTCACCACCTCGCAGCCGGTGCGGCTGCTGGGCACATCGCGGGCGCGGGACGCGGCGCTTCGCGCGCTAGGTCTAGTGGTGGTGGGCCTCGACTACCGAGAGCTGCCGCCGCCCACTACCCCGCCGCCGCCGGCAGCGGCGGCGGCGCCGGCGGCGGGCCGGGCGGGGCAGGCGGGCAAAGCGGCGGGGAAGGTGGAGCGAGGGGGGGCGGAGGAGGCGGTGTGGCTGGCGAAGCTGCAGGCGCGCGTGCGGGGTGCGGTGGTTGCGGCTGCGGCGGGGAAGGGGAGGAGGAAGCGGTGACTGCAGGTGACTGGGGCTTGCACTCGTGATGGAACATGGCAAGGGGCAGGAAAGCGTAGTCCCGATGTGTGTGGCTCCCACTGGGGCTTGCACGGTGTGAGGGTCCGGGTCATGGCACTCATCACAGGGGCTGTTCAGTCATATGCCGTAATGCATTCCATATGTAATGTTACAGTTGGTGCCCGCGTCGGCACCTGGAATGAATTCGTGCGGTCGAATTGCCGATGCCGCTCACTGGTTCCAAGCAACACAAATACAACAACCAGCCCGGCAGATGGCTCATCGGACCGCCAGGTCAGATCAGCAGATCGCCTATGCATACCATGCACCTGCATGGCGCAGCAGGCAACTACGTTTCGCCAAGGGCATAACAGCTACGGGGTGGGCATGATAACTTGCCGAGGCTTGCCGCCATCTCCACTACGATACCACTACCACGACATTTCCGACACCGGTACTCTTCTCCACTATCAATTCAAAGTGTCAAAGGCTCATTCGGCTCGTACACTCCACCTCCATGTGATACGAACAATAGCAGCGCATCCACATGCTTCCGCATGTACCTAAGGGCGGTACAGCCCGTTTACAACCAATTTCGGTTCTCAAGTCAATGTATGTTGTTTTCTCACCCTCCTCCCGTCTATCTCACTAACGGCACCTTCACCGCTCGCAGACATATGTACGAGCCGCATGCCGGGCAACGGCCCAAGTGCGTGCGACAATCACTGCTGGTATGACATCATCAATTAGCTACATGCACAACAGCCGACCCGAACCCTAGCCCGCTAGCCGGCGCCACTTGCTGACCGCTGAACAGAGAATAAAGAATGCAACTGCACAACATACAGGCTCGACTCCGCATTGCGTTCCTGGCCCTTCAGCTCCAGCCCCCTCCGCTGCAACGCCGCCGCCGCCTCAACGCCGCCCCTTCTCAGAACGCTTACGCAGCTGCGGACCAGGTGCCATTGCCGCTGCCAATGCCGCTGCCGCCACTGCTGCTGCGCCGCGCCCACGCCGCATCCACGGCGCTCACCACCAGCCCCAGCAGCACCCCCGCCACCGCCGCCGCCACGGCGTAGGCCGGCGGCGCGCCGAAGACGTGCAGCGTTGCCGCAGCGCCGCTGGAGGCGCCGGCGGCGCCCGAGGTGGCGGCGTACACGACTGCGGGTCCGGACACGGCGGCGGCGGCCTTGATGGCGCCACACACGACCGTCACGGACAGGGCTGCGTTGGGGAAGAGGGGGAGGGAGGGGCAGAAGGAGACCGTCAGGAGGGGTTAGCGGGACTTGGGAGGGGCCACAAGGGAGGCGCACACGTGCGCAGTATCCAGGGATAGCCAGAGTGTGAGCACATGGGGAGCCGTGCAACGTTGGGCAGGCCCCGTCCCTCGCGCCTCCTCCCATTATTCATTATGGCAGGCTGCAGCGGTGACAGTACGGCACGTCACTGTACGGCACGTCACTGTACGGCACTCACCCGACACGAAGGACAGAGCTGACAGCCCCGCCGCCACCTGCCGCGCCACGCCCAGCCAGCCACCGTGGATGTGGATGTCGGGTGCCGCGCCACCCGCCGCCCCCACCGCCGCCGCCGCCTGGATTGCCGTCCTAATGGCCGCGGCAGTGGCGGCGGCGGCCTGGTTCGTCGCGGCTGCCACAAACTCGGCAGCGGCGGCGGAGGGGGAGGAGGGGCTGGCGGCGGGCTGCGCCTCGCGTTGCTGCTGGGTGCTGGTGGCGCCGCCTGCGCTGCGTGACTGCTGCGAGGGCGAGCTGCGTGCGGGCACCCGCAGCGTGGGGAGCGCGGCGGCGCTGGTGTTGGATAGGTGCCGGCGCGGCTGCCAGGCCGCCGACGCGGCCGCCGATCCTGACGTCAAGTACCCGGGGCCGTTGACCGCCAAGCCTCCCGCGCCTGCCCCCGCCAGCAGCGGCGGCGTGAACATGGGCCCGAACGGAGCCGGGCCTGACGACGCCAGCGCGCTGAGGAACATGTTCTGAAGGGAGTCCCGCCGGCTGCTGTTGTCATGGCTGGCGGGTGTGTCGGCGCCGCTTCCGCGTGTGCTGCGGGGGCCCGCGGGGCCGCTGCCCCAGATGCTCGTCGACGTGTCGTGCTTGTTGGCCACAGGCTGGGATGCTGCGGTCCCGGCGGAGCTCGAAGCCGTCTCCGTCACGGCGGCGCTGACGGTGGCAGCTGCAGTCATTGCCGCGGCAGGAGAGGAGGAGGAGACAGGGGAGCGCGGCGCGAGTGCGCCGGTCAGCACTTGCGCGCGAGGGCCAGTCCCGGAGGCCAGCCCTCGGCGCCCGTGCGTTGCCGAGGGTTTTAAGCTGGGCCACGCGCTGCCGTGCTGAACGCTGGGGGCCAGCATCTGTGCCTGTGGATATGACATTGCATTGTATTAGCTTTAAACCAGACAGTGCGAGCGTGGTTGGGGAAACTGAGAGGCCGTGCGACTTACCATCTCGTTGCAACAGTCCGCGCGCTGCTGTAGTTGAGTCTTGCGCTGCAAAGCCTTGAAGAGTAATAAGCCAGAAGCCCTGCTTCCGCAGGCTTTGCAAGGGTTCTGTGCAAAACTCGCGCTCGAACTTGAGAACCTAATATGTTGGGGTCGCGAGGCCACAAAAGAAGTATTGAGCCAGGATTGATGGGTGGAGTGCTTGGTATTGAACAGGAATAGCCAAGGCTGCGAGGCGACATGAAAAATCAATGAGTTGTACAGGGCCAACTTCTCGTGACACCAATTTCGCCAGAAGGTGCCCGCGTGTTGACCTGACTTACGCCCCCGTGTACCCCCTTACGCCCCCCGCGCAACGCTTCCCCTGCTAGCTTCGGGGCATGTAACACCATGCCTCACTTCGCAACGGTCGAGCACAGCACATGTACGACTGCCATAACATGCCTGGCGAACCCATCCAGACGCGGGCATTCAACGTTGCCATCTTCGTGGCAGCCCGCACCGACCGCGTAGACTCCTAGACCCCAGACCCTTGCATACATCAGTCGTCTCCGGCACACCATTTTAGCTGTGCGTGGCATGGGAGTCGCACCCCATGCCAGCTTTCGGGAAAACGCTCGAGTAGGGTTTTGGTGCCGTGAGGCTCCCCCCCGGGCCCCGGCGACTGCTTAAGCTCCATCGGCTGCTCAAGGCCGCATCCCAAACACCGCATCAAATCTTCCGCATTTGCAGTGCGTGGCCCGCTGGAGGACATGCTAGGGGTTTAGGCAGGGGAAATCGAGTGGCTGCAAGCAAGGCCGCGAAACGAGCGTGGTACACGACCATGTTTTGCAACACCCAACAAACTAGGATCAAGTGTTTCTGAGATCGCTTGCTGTTAAAGATTGGTGTTATTTGTGAGCTCTACACAGGTTCCACACGTCTAGGAAGGACCATGCAAGTCAGGGCGTCGCGCTCGGGCTGCCAGGCGCACGCTACTAAACGTGATGTGAAAGCTCTCAAGGTACACTGTGTTAGATATGGCGCCCAGCGCCAAGCTTCGGAGCTCGGACCGACATTGTTCAACTCACGCTCCGATTTTGCGCGCCCCGCGCTGCAGGCCGCGCTGCCCTCGCGGTCGCGCTGCGTGCCTTTCCGCTCTTCCTCCTCGATCATTTCTTCGAGGGCGAGCGGCTGCCCGCCAACCGTGTCAACGAGCGCCGCTGCGACCGCCACTGTCGTCCCGCCCGCCCGCGACGTGCAACCCTCCGCCACGCCTTCCGCCGAATCAGAGCAGTTCGTGTGGGCACAGAACTGGTTCCCAGTGGCTGTGGTTGAGTGCCTGGACTCTTCCCGCCCCCACCCCTTCACCCTGATGGTGAGAGCTGGGGAACGGGGAACAGCGCGCGAGCAGGGCGGGGTTGGGCGGGGAGCTGGGGACGTGGTGGCGCCGGCTTCGCAGACACCACCAGCAAGGGCTACGGCTCGTAGCGAAGCTGGGTGTCACACGGGTTAGCGGGCTAACATGGATGCATAACTTCCGGGGAAAGCAGGTACCGGTATAGCCAAGCCGTCAAGCCCCCCGCCCAACTCCTTCCTCCCCTCTCACCCTCCGTCTCTTCTCCACTTCATCTTGAATCATTGAAGCCTACCTCCTCCTCCGCCTCCTCCTCCTCGTGAAGGGCAAGGACCTGGTGCTGTGGCGCGACGGCGGCGGCACGTGGCGCGCCTTTGAGGACGCCTGCCCGCACCGCCTGGTGCCGCTGAGCGAGGGGCGCATCGAGAAGGACGGCACCCTGCTGTGCGCCTGTGGGTGCGGGGAGGGCAGCGTGTGTGTGTTAAGCAAGGAACAAACGGAACAATTCTGATACACACACACACACACACACACACCTGACCGCCTCACGACTTGTCCGCCTGCCCGCCTCCCCCCACATCTCCCCGCCTCCTCCTGCTGCCTCAGACCACGCCTGGCGCTTCGACGGCGGCGGCAAGTGCACATCCATTCCCCAGGTGGAGGGCAAGGAGGCGGCGGAGCGCGCGTTCAGCAGCCCCAGGTGTGTGTGTGTGTGTGTGTGTGTGTGTGTGTGTGTGTGTGTGTGTGTGTCTGGAAAACAGCAAACCGAGGCGAGTGTGTGTCTGTGTGTGTGCCTATGTGTGTGTGAAGGGGAGAGAGGCCTACAAAATGCGCCCTGCCCTACCGCTCCGTGCATGCTCCTTCTTGCCTGCCCCCCTCCCCCTCACTGTGTTTGTTTTGTTCTGGTGTTAGCCCCCCCCCCCTGACTCGACCTCCACACCCCGCCTGGCCCTGCCCTGTGTCTGCCCCCCCTCCCCCCCACCCGCCCCTCAGGAGCTGCGCCCGCGTGTTCCCCACCCAGGAGGCCCAGGGGCTGCTGTGGGTGTGGGGCGAGTCTGGGCCCAGTGCGGCCGCGGACAGCGCGGGCAAGGGGCCGGCGCTCATCCCCGAGATGGAGGTGGGGGCGCGGAGGGGGAGGGGCAGGAGGGGCAGGGGGGAGCGGGGGGCAGGTGCAGAGGGGTCACAGGTTTGGGGGGTGGTGCCTATGTTGTGGACGTGGTGTTGCCGGGCTCTTCAGTTGGGCACTGGTACTGGGGTCGGGGGCTGGTCGTGGCCGTGGCTTCAGATCCGACCGCTGTGCCGTACTGCCACGCCCTGAAAACCCCCACGCCCATCACTACTGCCCCCTCACTACCCCCCACACGGTTTCTACTCCCCCCTCCCCCCCCAGGAGCTGCCCTCCTCACGCGTGCAGCCGCTGCCCTGGTTCTTCCGCGACCTGCCCTACAGCTATGACTTCTTTGTGGAGGTGGGGGGGGAGAGCAAGGGGCATTCGTAGATAACAGACCAAACTAAACGGAACCATGCCAAAGGGGGGGGATGAAAAAGTGAAGGGGATTGGGGCCGGGGCGCGGGGCGTTTGCACCGTTCACGTTTGAGGATTGGGGGAGACATGCCCACCCCTCAGTGCCTGACTGCCTGCTTGAATGCCTTGTGTGTGTACGGCACGTGCACCTGCAGAATGTGACGGACCCGGCGCACGTCAATGTCTCGCACCACAACGTAGCTGGTGAGCCCGCGCTGGCCCCGCATCTAGCGCAAGAGGTCTAGACGTCTAGCCCAGGAGACCTAGAGGCCTAGAGGTGTAGCGCTAGATCTCTAGCAGGCTGACTGGCTGAGTCTGTGGCATGGGTGACTTTGCCTCATGCATACGTGTTGTGGAATGAGGGTTTGCGCACACGCCCCCTGGCACCCACGCGCACCCACACGCACCCACACACGTGCCCGTCTTGTGCTCTCCCGCTTTCGATCCCCGTCACACCCCCACGCCTCCATGCTCCCACACCCCCACCCGCCCCCACGCCCCCAGGCAACCGCTACGCGCCCGACCAGTACTTCTCGGTGGACCCGTTGCGGGAGGTGTCCGCGGCGGGCGGCTTCAAGTACGCCGTCAAGGTGGGTGGGTGGGGAGGGTGGGGTGGAGGTGTGGGGAGGGTGGGGTGGGTGGGTTGGGAGGGGAGGGGTGGGGTCGGGAGGGTGGGTGTGGGGTCTGTAGATACCGGCCCAGACTAGACCGAACCCACGTGGGTTGGGGGAGGGGAGGGTGTGTGGGCTGGGTGTTTTAGGAGGGCAGGACCACAGTTCGGTAGGGGGGCGGAGGTGGGATCGGGGTTGGGAGGAAGTGGAATGGGGGTTAGCGGCATGTCAGGTTGGCTTGGGTCAGGCGGCCTACTTGACGCGCACGTGCCCGCGTCTCAACCCCCCCCCCCCTCGTCCCTCCGCCCCCCTGCCTGCAGTCCCGCGCCCCTGTGACCAACGTGTCCACGTCCTCCACCGAGTTCCTGCCGCCCTCCCTGGTCAAGTGAGCGGGTCCGTGGGGGTGGGAGTGGGAATGGGTGTGGGAGTGGGAGCGGATGGGGAGAGCATGCCTGCACAGGAGCTGTGCAACATGCGCAACCTGATGCACACGCACATCTGCTGCTTTTTTCCTGTGCCTCCTTCCTCCCGCCTTCCTTCACCTCCTCCCCCTCCTTTCCCCCCGCTCCTCCCCGCTCTTCCCCCTCCCTCCCACCCCTGCTGCTCCCACTGGGCGCCGGCACTCCCTACTTGCAATTGAATCACGCCCTCCTCCACATGAACGGCTGCCCCCCCCGGCTACACCTCTCGCTTCTTCTCAAAACGTGTCATGAACGGCTGCTCCCCACCCCACCCCTCCCCCTCCTCCTCCCCAGGATCAAGGTGGAGTACAGCGACGGCGCCGCCCTCATCCTGGCCCTATACAGCTGCCCCACCACCCCCGGCCACAACAGGCACGTGGGCAGGCAGGTGCGTGCGGGCTTGGGCGGGGGGGGAGGGAGTGTGCATGTGTGTATGGGTTGCGAAAGCACCAAGGAGTAGGGCAAACACCGCGCGCGTGCGCGTGTGCGCGCTAGGAAACCGCACGTGCTCGCGCATGTAGCCGCATCCCCCCCCCAGTTTGCTAAGATTGGAATCACCCCCCCCCCCCAAACACACACACACACACATCACACACGCTCTCTCACTCTCAGATCCTGATCAAGACGCCTGAGGGCAAGATGCCCCGCGGTCTGGCCTTCTTCGCGCTGCCCATGCCCAAGTGGCTGGGACACGCCACCGCCTCCGTGTTCCTGCACCAGGTGGCTGGGGGCGGGGGGCAGGGGGCGGCGGCGGCAGCAGGGGGCGGCAGGGGCGAGGGCGCAGGGGCGGGGGGCGGCAGGGGCGGGGGCGCAGGGGCGGGTTTGGTGATGTGGTTAATGTGTGTGGGTTTGGTTGGGAGGTGGGTTTGGTGGGGTTGGTGGCGATGGCGGTGGCTGTGTTGGTGGCGGGGAGCCTGTATGCGGTAGTGGTTTTGGGGCTGAGGGGCTGAGGGGCTAAGCTCCCTGACTGCAGTGCACCGGCCTGACAGGATGACGCTACCCCCCCCCCCACCCCACCCGGCATCCCACTCATTCTCCCTCCCCACAGCCCCATTCCTCCCCACACACCCACACACTCACACGCCGCCACACGCCCCCCACACCCCACACACGCCCCCCCGCAGGACCAGGTGTTCCTGCACCAGCAGGAGCGCATCGTGGCGGGCCGGTCCGCCGCCTCCCACACCGCCAAGTACTTCATGCCCGCACCCAGCGACAAGTGAGGCGGGGCGCGCGCAGCAGTGCCGCTTCATGCGTGTGCGTGTGCGTTTGCTTAATCATGCGCGTGTGTTCACAAGAAGGAATACGGAGTATGTGTTATCCATGAACGGCTACCCCGATGACGTTTGACCTTAATCGTTGGGCTCTGGCACATATTCCCCCCTCTCGCGTCCCTCCCTCCCGCCCCCCACTGCACCTATTGTTCCTGGCCACTTCTTAATTCGTCATGAATGTAACCCCTTCGCCTCCCTCCACCACTCGCTCCACCGCCCGCAGCATGACAGTGGCCTTCCGCACCTGGTTAGGTCAGCACGCGGGCGGCGGCGTGCCGTACGCCGGCGGCCGCACCACGCCCGCCCCCATCGACCGCTCCAAGGAGTCCCTGTTCGACACCTACCACACCCACACCGCCCAGTGCGCCATCTGCAAGCCCGCGCTGGGCCGGTTGCAGGCGGCGCGCACCGCGGCAGTGGTGCTGGGAGCAGCGGCGCTGGTGGCAGGTGGGTGCCGTGGGTTGACGTGGAGAGGGGGGTGCGGGTGGCGTGGTGGAGGTGCCTGGGTGGAGTGGAGAGGGTGTGTGGGTGGCGTGGAGGGGTTGATGCGGGTGGAGTGGAGAGGGGGTGTGGGCCCCGGTGAGTGCGTACGTTGCTCTGGGAGCGCTGCGGCATGTGTATGCGGCCAGGCGTGTTGGAGGATGTGTGTGATGACCTGCTGTCCGTCTGTCTGTGAAGCTCTGCTTTGTAACCCAACCAATCACCATCGACAATTAAGCATATTGCGAGGACACAAAATAAGCTTTGTCCTTGTGTGTGTGCGGCATGTGTGCATTCCCTCAGCGCTGATGGTGACGGGTGTGGCGGCAGCCGCCAAGGCCGCCGCCGCAGCTGCCGCGGGCGCCGCCGCCGCCGACGCCGCGCTATCCGCGCTGGCCAGCCTGCCGCCGCTGCAGGCCGTCATTGCGGCGGCGGTGGCGCTGGCGGCGGCCGCTGCCGTACGCGTGCTAGATGGCATCATTGGTGAGTACGACACTGAGTACCGCAAACCGACAGCCCGGCAGCCGCCGCGGCACATGTGGTGTTTGAATCATCTGGCGCTGGGCGCCTTGGGGTTGGGAAGTTGTATTCTTACATAGCTGGTTGGAGGCGAGAGGCGTTCTTGAGCACAGCAGCATTAGCGCGCATCTGACCTGAGCGTGCCCGCCCTCGGTGTTTTATAGAATATAGATGCTATGCCCATGTCCATGTGCTCTGTTGATGATAATGATGATCACTACGGTATGCTACTGCCGCTGCAGGCCTGATGCACCGCTACGAGTTCTCACACGCCGACAACCACTGATAAGCGGAGGCAGGCACGGCACGAGGGAAGCGCTGCAGCCCGCAAATGCAGAAGGGTGGCGGCGGTACTGCCGTACTGGCAGAGGATGGGCTGCTGCGGCTAGATAGCTCACCTAGCTGGCGGGCGGCGGCTCGAGGCGGGTGCGGAGGAGGGCGGGCCGCGCATGTGGTGGACACAGGGCAGCTGTGCGCTGGCGTTACTGCTGACAGGGAGCTTTCATTCCCCGCGGCGGGGAAAGTTTTGGTCGAGGCATCGAGAGAGGGGTGAGCTTTGAGCGCGGCGCCTGGGATGGGGACTGAGGGTCGGTCCTGACCGACAGCAGGGGTTGAGAGATGAGCGTGGAATGAGGTTTTACTGGCCTTTGGATTGGGATCGAGGGCTGGTTCGAAGATATGAAACAAGCGCTGAATGCGCAGTGGGAGGGTCCTGAGCGGCACGGTGTTGCACAGGATCGCCAAGTTGAGGTCGAGATGCGGTGGCGTGTTTGCAACGCGACAGCGTTCCTGCGCACCGCCGCACGGGTTTATTCTTTTCCTTCCTCGATGCTTACATTTTTTTAGATAGTCGCCTGGCTCGATACCCGTATTAGGATTGGTGATGATGTGTGCGGTGGCGCAATGGCGGCGCGGCACGGTGCGTGGCGGCAGCTGTGGGCTGGGGCGAGCTTGCCAGGGTGTGCTGAACGACGCCGCGGGGGAAGAATGTGATGTGGGGCGGTGTGGGGGTACAGTCTGTACATATAGTCGAGAAAGCGGACAGGCGGTTTCGCTGACTTTGCTCCTGGCAGTGCTGCAGTATTGCGGTTGCTATCTTACAAAACTCGCCAAGCGCGGATCAAGGCCAGGATTGTAAAATGCCACCGCGTGCAACACCTGGTGTGTTATGGAACCTGATAATAGACTGCACACGCTTCCTACTTTGACCAGCGCGGCAGCACGTACCCTCACAGCCCTTGACTTGAAGACACATGCTCGGTACCCTCCCTCCTGCACTGCACACTACACAGCAGCCACGGCCGCCTCCCCCTCACAGCCCCCCTCTCACAGCCCCGCCCCTCACAGCCCCTCATACTGCAGCACCGACACCACCCGGCCCACCCCCAGCCCCGCCAGCGCCGCCCGCCCGCCGTGTGACGGCAGCTCCGCCGCCACCGCCGCCGCCGCCACCACCACCCCCGCCGCCCGCACCAGCTGCACCGCCGCCGCCAGTGTGGCACCCGAGGCGAGCAAGTCGTCCACCACCACCACCCGCCAGCGGCGGCGGCCGGCGGCGACGGCGGCGAGCGGCAGTGCGGGGGCCCACAGCTCCAGCCACTGCTGCGGCTGCTGGGGCTGTTGGGGCTGTTGGGGCTGGGGCTGTTGGGGCTGGGGGTGCGGATGGGGCTGGGGGTGTTGGTGGCAGGAGGAGACGACGTCGGTAGCCACATCCACGAAGCCGTCAGCATCCGCGGCATGCGCAGCGGTGGCAGGCGCCGCCGCCTGCGTTCCGGTAGTCGCAACAGCGGCGGCGGCGGCGGCGGCCTGGCGCCGAATGAAGGATCCGCCGTAGGGCGGCGAGAGCAGCAGCGGTGGCGGCAAGGCGGAGACGGCTGGGGTGCTGCTAGCAGCGGCAGCGGCGGCGGGGTCAGCGCCAGCACCGGAGGGCGGGAGGGCGCCGCGCCGCTTGCGCAGTGGCACGAGCGGCACTCGCAGGTGTGCGGCCAGGGCGCCGGCAAACACCCAGCCGCCCGCCTCCACGCCCACCACCGCGTCGATGTGGCAGCAGCCTGAGGCGGGGTACAAACACAGGCAGACAGACAGACAGACACAGGCAGCGGCATCAGGACAGCCAGCGCTTGTCGGAGTTGCAACAGATGAGCCGGCGCTTGCTTTGTCGGCACTACAGGGAGTGACAGACAGGACGGAGGCAAAGACGGGGATGGCCCGCGCGGGCGCCCGCGGCCTCAACCCCACTATCCTCCGCCGCCCTGCCGCACCTGCAGGGCAGCCCGCCCCGTCCGCCCCCAACTGCTGCTGCTGCTGCTCCTGCTCCTGCTGCCCCACCCCGAGCTGCCGCCGCAGCCGGGCCGCCATCAGCTGCGTGCACAGCGCCAGTCCGTCCCCCCGGAGGTGGAGCAGGTTCTGTGGGCGTGTGTGAACACGCAGGAGTGCGGCGGCATGAGGAATAAGCAGCAGGAAGGATGGTGAGGCTAGGTGAAGTGGGAAGGCCGCGGGGGAAGGCAGCAGGCAGCGGGGGAGGCAGGCAGGGGCCCGTGTTATGACATGGCACGAGTGCACGCACCCGGAACGTGATGCCCGGGGATGGGAAGTCGGGTACGCACGGCACCAGAGCCCTGGCGGCGCGGGGGGGGGGGGCGGCAGTGTGGGAGGCACGAAGCAGGCATGTCATCAGGAAGGGGCGAGCGCGCCAGAATCACCAGCAGGCAACATCCTCAGGCCCCTTCCCTGCTCGCACATGTCCTAATACACACACACACACACACACACACACACACCTGAGCCGCTGCAGCATCTCCTGCTCCTCGGCCCCCACCTGCTCCTCGTCCTCATCCTCCTTTGCCGCCGCCGTGCCCTGATCCTCCTGCTGGGAGCTGCAGCTGTGAGGCGGACCGCCCGCAGCAACAGCAGTAGCAGCAGGAGTGGCAGCAGCAGTAGCAGGAGCAGTAGTCGTCGTAACGGCAGTAGCCGCAGTAGTGGCCTGCGGAAACAAGGGCGCGAGCAACAGGCGGCAGGTATGGCAATCGGGCAGCGGCAGCGACTCGGCGGCGCCCGCACCACGCACCACCTCATCAGGCCATGCACGTGCGTAGGTAGGCTCATCACTCCTCCCTCCTCAATCCCAATCCCCCACGCACCTGCTCTTGCTCCTTCTCCTTCCCCTGCTTCTTCCCCTGCTCCTGCTCCTTCTCCTTCCCCTGCTCCTGCTGCTGCGCCGGCGGCACCAGGCCCCGCAGTAGCGGCAGCAGCACGCGCCGCACCCAGGCCCGCGCCACCGCCTCGCCGTCGCCCTCGTTCTCAAACACGGCGCCCCAGGCGCAGCGCGGCGCCGCCTCCAGCGCCGCCTCGCTGGGGTGGGCGTCCAGCTGCTCGCAGGGCCGCCAGCCGGGCGTGCGCCGCGCCTTGGCGGCCGCACTGGCGGCCACCAGCACCGTCAGCACCTGATGAGGCCGGGGCGTGGAGCAGGGCAAGCAGGGAGGAGGCGGGGGGCAGCAGGGTTGTAGATACCAGCCCAAACTAAACCGAACCCAACGCAAAAGAGCAGGGAGGAGGCGTAGGCGAGGGGATAGAGGGAAGGTTGCCGGGCCGGTAGGTACGGAGTCACCGCATGAGGGCATGCAGCGCCCTGCGACGCCCCTACGGAGTTATGGAGACGCACGTGCTCTGGGGAGCTAGAGGTATCACGGCAAGCGGGGTCCCTGTTGAGAGCCGCACCCTGGACACCTGTCCACGGAGCTGCAGCACACACACACACACACACACACACACACCTGTGTGCCCGGCAGCAGCTGCTCCAGCTCACAGCGCCGCGGCAGGTCCAGCAGCTCAACCTCCCGCATGCCCGTCACAACCAGCAGGCGCGGCGGCGGCGGCGGCGGCGCAGCTGCCCCGCTACTGCCACTGCCGCTGCCTCCAGTGCGACTGCTGCTACTGCCGCTGCTACTGCCGGCGGCCCGCACCAGCTCCAGAAAGCCGCTCAGCAGCAGGCCCGGGCCCTGCTCCGCCACCTGCATTTGCACATGTGCATGTGTGCAGTTTGGGCCCTGACACGGGCACGCCAGCGGGAGTAGGGGCACGAGCTGTGCTTGATGGGGCCCGGCGCGAGGCGAACTGGTTCAGTTGGGGCGGCGGCGTGCCCGAGGGCGAAAACGCACCCGCTCAGGTAACCTGCACCTTGCGTTGCCCTTCACCAATCAGGATGGATAAGGGTACCGCCCCGTGCCACCCACCCACCCGGCCAACCACCCACCCACCCACCCACCCACCTGGGCCTCGTGGAAGGCGAGCAGCCGCGCCCTGTGGCCCTCCTTGTAGGCGCGCGCCGCCGCGCCCTCGCCCAGCAGCAGCCCCACATCCGCCCCCGTGGCGGCGGCGTAGCGCCTCTTGGTTGCCTCGCTGATGCTGCGGACCGACACCTCCACCACCACTGGGGCAGGAGGCACACCGGCGCTGCTACTGCCGCCGCCGCTGCTGCTGTCACCAGTAGTAGGGCAGCAGACCGCAGGATTAGCCGCCGCGTTTGCAGCTCCCGCCGCGTGTGCGGTTTCGGCTGCCGTCGCTGCCGCTGCCGCTGCCGCTGCGGCGGCTGCCTGCTGCTGGGCGGCGGCCTCGGCGGCAATGGCTGCCGCCAGAAAGTCCTTGCCGGCCCCGCGGCGCCCGCTCACAATGACCACCCAGCGCGGGAGCGGCAGGCTGCCGCGGTCGCCGCCGGCAGTGGCACTGGCGGCGGCCATGGCGGCAGTAGTGGTTGCGGCAGTAGAGGAGGATGTGGGCGGCGGGCCTGCCGGGGAGCTGCTGCAGGGCCGGTGAAACGGCGGTGGTGCTGCGGCGGACAGCGGCTGCTTAGACTGTCTGTTGCCCATGGCTTCTTTCACCGCGAGCCGCTGCGCCTGCTGCAGTGGTGTAGTAGCCCCTCTTGTCCTGCTCCCACCGGATGTTGCCAAACGCAGAGAGCAGAGCTAGCTAGCTTGCCAGCCAGCGGATGGCAACTTGGCAGCTTTGACGAAGCTGTGCCGACAGGCAACTGCACTGCTGGCTGACGTAGCACTTTTGCGCAATTGCAGGATATCGGCAAGTGACCAAGTCTAGGCTGTATATGCAGAGCTCATCACTGCCTGCAATCGGCGTCAAGGACCAACTGTCGCCGGGACCCGTGACCCGAGACCGTGTTGCGCACGGCCCGTGAAAGCGCGATCTCACGGCAATCCTAGGACCGATGCATGAAGCCCGCAGGACTACTAAGCGGGGGTCTGGCAAAGAGCAGGTTGAAGGCGCTAGACTTCATGCCGACTGAGTGTCGACATCCCGGTTTGCAACGCCATCCTGTGCCATCGGAAAGGGGCTTCGCACCGCCGCCCCCGCTCCCTAAACTCGAAGCTTACCTCGTTTGTGCCACGTCTGTGTGCCGATGGGGTCATTTGGTGGCTCGGTGGAGGCAGCCGTGCTCGAGGTGCTGCGGGCGCTCGGGGAGGACCCGGAACGCGCTGGCCTTCGCGACACACCGAAGGTGCGCAGCAAGGCCGCTCGCAATGCACTCGGATACTGAGAGCGCATGTTATTGTAGATAATAGTGTTTCCTGCTGTTATAGCGTCTGCGACTGCAACTCAGTTGCTTATGCCAACCGTTCCGACATGCACCAGCGCGCCAAGCCCAGAGACGTATTTACTAAGCCATTCGGTTTGCTTGCTTCCAGCGTGTTGCAAAAGCCTTCAAGGAGCGGCTGGTCGGATACTGCCAGAAGCAATGGCGCGAGCATGAATTCAAACTGTTTGAGGAGCCCTCGCTGCAACCCGGCAGCCCAGTGGACATCCTCGATGTTGTCGTGCATTCCACAGGCAAGGTTGAAGCTAGGAATAGCCCCCAGAGTCGCACCAGAGCCAATGCAAAGTGTGCAAGCAACCCCCCTTGCGCCATGAACCTCGCTGTCTCCATGCCCCGCCCCCATGCCTCATCGCCTTCCGCTGCCTCGCCTGAGCAGCCACCGCATCCCCACCTCGCTCTTGCCCTCTTGATGCGCAGATACCTCCAGCCTGGCTCCCTATGAGGCCCGCGTGCACGTCTCCTACATCCCCCTCCGCAAGGTGGGCGCGGCGGTGACTTGAGCGGGGTCACCTACCCGCCGCGGTCGCCTGGTGTCATCGGGAGCGCGTGTTGCACTACTCGCACTGATGCCAGACTGTTAAATTCATGCGCATGGCCAGACTCTGAAGCCCAGAATTGTCCTGAAGCCATGCCCGCAGCTCCAGCGGCGGGTCACGTGTGCTGCCGTACACACCTGTGTGTATACGGCCCTGCAGGAGGTTGTGGGTCTCAGCAAGGTGCCGCGGGCGATCAAGCTCACCGCCAAACAGCTGCACGTGCGTGTGTGTGTGGGGGGGGCGGGCTTGTTGTAGGGCAGCGGGTGCAGTGCGTGTGTGACCGGGCTGGGAGTGAGAAACGCGGTGTGCACTGCACTGCAGGGCTGCATGGCAAAAGGGTTGGGCGGGCTGGGCGAGCTGTTTGGGCGGGGTTGCAAGAGAGGGAGGTTGTCGCGGCTAGATAGACAGCGCAGCTGCCTTGCCATACTTCCAGGTGCACACCGACACACGCACTCACATCGGTATCGTAACCCCCAGCAGCAAACGCCCCCATGCCCGTCATGGTGTTCCCAAACTTGCCCACCGATGCACTGTGCCTCAAGCTATGCGTGTGCGTGGGCGTGTTCGTGTGCCGGCACAGTCCCCGGCCAGCCTGGCACACGCCCTGGCGACCCGCCTGGCCGACGGCCTCGGGCCCGACCGCTGCGGCGGCGTGGCGGTGCTGGTGGTGGTGGCGGCGGCGGCGGAGGGGCAGCAGCAGGAGCAGCAACAGCAGGAGCAGCTGCAGCATGTGGCGGCGGAGGAGGCGGCCGGGCAGGAGGGCTCTGCTGCTGCCTGGCTCCCGCCGTCCCCTTTCCCAACCCTCCCACCGCCACCAAGCGCCGCGGCCCGCTGCTGCCGAGTCGAGGCATGTGTGTCGGGGGCCTATGCCGCCGGCCTGCAGCTGCAGCCGCCGCAGCCGCCGCAGCCGCAGCCACAGCAGCCGCAGCCGCAGCAGGTGTTGGAGATGAAGGCGGGGGCGCCCCAGTGGCAGCAGCCCGCCGCCGCCCTGAGCCGGGCATTGCCAGCCTGTCTGGAGGTACGGTACGGGGGATGCGCGCTCGCACACGCGGGCAGGTGCACGGGGTGGGTGGGTGCTGGGTTGATCGCGGCTGCTGTGCACACACACATACACACACAGGCACACACACACACATGCTCACGTTGTTCAGACCCCCATACCCACACCCACCCGACCGCGCTTTCCCCAGACTTGTGCCCGCCCCCACACCTGCCTGCTGCTACTGCTGCTGCTGCTGCCGCAGGAGTTCCTGGACCGGGCCGGATGCAGCAACCTCGCCATCTCCATCCACACCACCACCACTGCCATCGACACCACCGCGCCGCCGCCACCGCCACCGCCTCCACCGCCACCGCGGGCTGCTGGTGGCAGCGGCGCCACTGGCCCGACGTCACCTGGGCCGCCATCATCGAGCCGCCGGCTTCCCGACCCGACCAGCCCTAACGGCCCCAACGGCCCCACCGGCCAAAACGACCTGACAGACCCCAGAGACCCCACGGACCCCACAGACCCCGCGGCGGACCCGCTGCCGCCGCCGCTGCTGCTGGCCCCCGTCCGCCGCCTGGTGGGGGCGGTGCTGCAACAGCACGTGCCCGCAGACCACCCCGCACACCGGGTGAGCGTGAGCGTGTGTGTTTGTGTTTGTGTTTGTGTTTGTGTTTGTGTGTATGTGTGTGTGTGTGTGTGTGTGGTGGCAGTCCGTCTACCACGAACATACCTCCATGTACCTCACACCGCACACACATGTTACTGGTTCTGGCAGCAATCATTCCCCCCCCCCCCGACGTGCTGCCCCCCCACCCCCCAGGTCGTCGACTCCATCGCCCGGCGCTTCACAGCGGACCTCCAGCGCGCCACCATCGGCTACAGCCTGCCGCTGCTACTGCCGCTGGTGCCGCCGCTACTGCCGCCGCACCCCAACGCCGTCTCAGCATCAGCAGCGCCGCCAGCGGGGCCAACCCGCTCCTCCTCTTCCCCCTCCTGCCGCGGCTGCTGCTGCGGCCGCTCCCCCCACACGCTGCGCCTGTCCTTCAGCTCCACGTGCGAGCACCACATGCTGCCCTTCAGTGGCACAGCCACACTGGCCTGGACCTGCGCCGTGTGTGGCGGCCCTGGTGGCGGCGGCCCTGGCGGCAGCGGCCGTGGCGGCAGCGACCGTGGCGGCAGCGACCTTGGCGGCAGCGACCGTGGCGGCAGCGGCCCAGGCGGCGGCAGCCCTGGCGGCGGCCGTGGCGGCTGTGACGATGACGGCCCTGGAGGAGGCGGCGTTAGTGATTACTGTGATGATGGTGATGGCAATGGGGACGACGGCTGCGGCTGCTGTGTGTCGGCCGCGGCGGCGGTGGCGGCGGTGGCCACACGCGCGCTGCTGGTGCACTCCCGCCGCCTGTCGGTGAGCGAGTCGCCATCGGCGGGGTGGCAACAGGACGGCCCGTGGCCGCGGCTGCTGCTCTCAAAACCCTGCAGCCATCGCCATCGATTAAAGAGCCACGCACCACCACCTGCGCTGCCGCCGTCTTCCCCATAGCTGTGCCCCTCGCCGCCATGTCCTCCTGCCCCCCCCCCCGGGTGCCTCTCCGTTATCCAAACATAGGTCACGCTCTCCTTCTCGGTCTTCTGCTGATCGGGTTCGGTTTAGTTTGGGCTGGTATCTAATCCCTTCCCCCACACCCACTCACCCACTCACCCACTCACAGGTCCAGGAGCGCATCACACACCAGCTGGCGGACACAGTGGGCGCCGCGCTGGAGCAGCTGCAGCGGCCGCCGCGGCTGCTGCGGGCGGCAGCAGTAGCGGCAGTAGCGGCCCCAGCAGACGCCGACGATGGCGGCGGCGGCGGCGGTGACGGCGACTGCGACGGCATTGGCGACGGCATTGGTGGCGGCGGCGGCGGTGTGGGTGTGCTGGTGCAGCTGCGCGCCACGCACGCCTGCATGTGTGCTCGGGGCACGGAGGCGCACGGCTGTAGCACCACCACCACCGCCGCCTGGGGCCGGGGCGCGGCACAGGGCAGCGCCGCCCGCAGACAGCTGTGCGCCGCCATCCGGGCTGCTACTGCAGCTGGCACTGCCGGCAGTAGCGTCAGCAGTGGCAGTAGCAGCTTCGATGCATTCGACATCGGTGGGGATGGTGCTACTGCCAGGCTGCAGCAGCAGCAGCAGTCGGGCAGCCAGGGCCGGTCGGCGCTGCTGCCGCCCCCACCGCCCGCCTCGCCGCCAGGACTGCCGCCGCCGCCGCCCTCACGCGCCTGGTCGCTGAGTCTGCCGCTGCCTGCACTGCCCCCTCCCCCGCCTCCCCCTCCTCCGCCGCCGCCCCCGCCTCCTCCTCCACCTCCCCCTCCGCCCCTTCCTCCTCCTCCTGCTCCTCTTCCTCCTCCTCCTCCACCGCCCCCTCCACCTCACCCATCGCCACCTCCGCCTCCTCTGCCACATCTTCCTAACGCCATTGTCAACCCTATCCACCCCATCCACTCCTCCTCCGCCCACGCCTCCGCCGCCGCCGCCGACCTCGCCGCCGCCGCCGCCTTTGCCCAGCTGTCGCGGCGCTCGCTTGAGTACGGCCCCCTGGGCGCCCACCTGGCGGCGCTGTGCCGGCGGGAGGCGGCGCGGCTGGGCCGCCCGCTGGCAGTGCTGGAGCTGGGGGCGGGCAGCGGCGGCGCGATGAGGGCGCTGCTGCGGGCCCTGAAGGAGGAGGCGGCGGAGGAGGAGGCGGTGCCTGCGGACGCTGTTGCAGCGGACACAGTGGCGGTGGCGGCGGCGGCGATTGCAGGGTCTGGGAAGGCAGCAAGCGGCACCGGCGCTGGCGCCAGGCCTGCTGGTGCAAGCCTTGCCGGTGCCAACGATGTTGCCAGTGCGGGTGCCAGTGTCGGTGCGGGTGCGCCGGCGGGCCTGCTGCTGTCCCGGCTGGTGGGCCGCTACGTGGCTGTGGAGCCCAATGCGGTGCATGCGGCGCAGCTGGCAGAGGATGAGGAGCTGGCGGCGGCACTGCTGGACCCGGCGGCGGCCGGCAGCAGCGGCGGCAGCGGCGGCGGCGGCGGCGTGGAGGTGGTGCGGGCCAGGCTGGGGCCGCTGCCGCCGCCGCCTGCGGCGGCTGCTGGTGGTGGGGAGAAGCAGCAGGAGCGGGAGGCGGAGGCGGTACTGCTGCTGCCCGACGGCACACCTGCTGCTGCTACTGCCCTTACGACTGCATGTGGCGGCGCGCCGGGATGCGGCGGCAGTAGCAGCGGCAGTAGCAGTGGTGGTGGCGGCGGCTTGTTCGATCTGGTGCTGTGCTGCCACAGCCTGTACGGCGTGCGGCCCTGCAAGGCGGCGGCGGTGCGCTGGGCGGCGCGGCAGCTGCGGCGTGGGGCCAGTAGTGGCGGCTGCGGCAGTGGCTGTGGCGGTGGCGGCTGCGGCTGCGGTGGCGGCGGCGGCGGCTGTGTGGTTGTGTACCACCGGGCGGGTGAGGGCGCCGAGCGCCTGCTGCGTGACCTGCAGCTGCACCAGCAGGGGCAGGAGGAGGGACAGGAGGGGCAGGAGGAGGGGCAGGAGGGGCAGCAGCAGGGGCAGGCGGGGCAGGAGGGGCCGCAGCAGGGGCAGCAGCAGGGTCTGGTGCTGGAGGCGGCTGTGCAGCTGCCCGGCGGCCTGGTGGTCACCGACCTCATGGGGGCGGCGGAGGGGGAGGTGGGGGAGGAGGAGGGGCAGGAGAAAGGGGAGGAGGTGGACAGCGGAGGCGCTGCCCAAGACGCCGACATGGCCCTGGACCAGCTGTTGATCGCGTTGGGCTGGACACCACCTCCAGCACCAGCACCAGCACCAGCAGCAGCAGCAGCAGCCACCCCGGAAAGCAACACGGCGGCAGCGACAGCCGCAGCCGCCGACAGCAACACGGCGGCGGCAGTGGACGGGAGCTTGGGGAGACCGGCTGCGGAGGCCGCCGCCGCGTCGCCCGACGAGCAGCCGCCGCAGCAGCAGGAGAAGCGACAGGAGCAGGGGCGTGAGCAGGGGCGTGAGCAGCAGGGGCGGCTGCTGCGGGCTCGCTTCCGCGCTGCGTGTGTACGGGGGCTGCCGCCCAGCCACCCCCTGGCCGCCGCGCTGCCCCCAGCAGCAGCAGGCCCCTGCTGGTTCTACGACAGCCCGGGCGTGGCGCTGGTGCTGCGGGCGGCGGCGGGAGGGAGCAACACTGGCGGCAGCAGCAGTAGCAGCAGCAGCAGTAGCAGGAGCGCCGGCCACGGCCACGGCAATACCTACGCAGCCAGCGGTGCCGGTGCCGGGCAGATACCGCTAGACGGCCCGGCCGCCGCCACTGCTGCTACTGCCTCTACTGCCGCCGCTACGCTTGATGAGCTGGAGGCGGCGCTTCGCTCCACCGTCGCCACCACCACGACCGCCTCCACCACCGCCACCACCACCGCCACCACCCCCATCATCACCGCTATGGCGCTTGACACGACACTCGGCGCCACACCATCACCACTGCCGCCGCTGCCACCGCCGCCGCCGCTGCTGCTGCGCCCCGGCAGCGGGGAGTACGAGTTCGCCATGAGTCGGCTGAAGGAGCGGGCGGCGAGGGGCCGGCGGCCGCTGGCGCTGGCACTGCCGCGCAATGCAGAGGGCGTGCAGGTGCGCGTGTGTTGTTTATGGCTGTGTGCGTGCTGTGCATGTGTGCGCGAATGTCAAAAATCCCGCCTTACCATCCCCTTCTCCTCCTCACCCCTTGCTCCCCAACTTCTCCGCCCTTCTCCCACACCTCCTCCTCCCACACCCTCCTCCTCCCACGCCACCCTCCTCCCCTGCCCGCTCGCTCAGGCCTGTGTGCGCTGGGCGCTGGCCCACCGCCGGCCGCTGACGGTGGTGGGCGGCGGCCACAGCGGCCACTGCGCCGCCGACGGCGTCCTGGCCGTCAGCCTGAGGCACCTGAGCGGCGTGCGGGTGGACGCGGCGCGGCGGGAGGTGACGGCGGGCGGCGGCGCAGTCATGGGCGACGTGGCGGCGGAGGCGGAGGCGGCGGGGCTGGCGGTGACCACTGGGGCGCGGCCCAGGTGGGTGGGTTGAGGGGGTGGGTGGGGGTGGGGATGGGTGAGGGGGGTGGGTGAGGTGGTTGCGGGGGTTGCGGGGGTGAAGGGAGGACGCAAGGGGAGGACCCGGTCGAGAGGCCAAAGGAGCTGCTGAGCTACTTGCCAACTAGCTTGCTCGTTCACCGCAACCAAGCTGCCGCACCACCACCACCACCAGCACCTTCCTTCACTCCCTCTCACGCCTGGCCTCTGCCCGCCCTCATCAGTGTGGGGGTGGGTCTGCTGCTGGCGGGCGGTGTGGGGCACCTGGCTCGGCCGCACGGCCTGGCGCTGGACAACATACGAGCAGTCAGGTGGGCTGGGGCGAGTGTGTGCTGCTGGTGTGCGGGTGTGCTGTTGAGGGTCATGGCGCGTAGGGCCCCGCAGCAGTTGCGGCAGGGTGGGGGTTTGTAGAAACCAGCCCAAAATAAATCGCACCCAATGCAGTATGGGGGTTTGGGGAGGGGGGAACGCGAAGCGTTCACAACTTCACACGCCCTCTCCGCTTCCACACGCTCTCTCTGCTGGCCACCCACTCCCTTTCCAATTCCTCCCTGCCTGCCCCAGCCCAACTCCAACACGTCTCAATCCTGCCCGCCTCGTTTTTCACTCACTACACCCAGCGCTTAAAGCCCCCCCCCCGCACCTCTTTCTCGCCACCTTTTCTGGGTCTCAGGTTTGGGCTTGGACTTGACTACCCCTCCCCTCCCCCGCCTCCCCATCAACAGTTTCGTGGAGCTGCAGCGCGGGCGGCTGCTGCGAGCTGACGCCGCCGCCCTGCCCGGAGCCTTCTGGGCCCTGCGCGGCGCCGGCCCCTGCTTCGGCATTGTGGTGTCAGTGACGCTGGCGGCGCACCCCCTGACCACCATTGGCACACTGGACCTGCAGCTGCCCCTGCAACTGCCGATGCCGCTGCCTGCGCCGCCGCTGCCGCCGCCGCCGCAGCTGGTGCCCCCCCAAGATCTCCAGGCGCCGCCCTCACAGCCGCCAAGGCCGGAAGCGGCGCCAGCACCAGCACCAGCAGCGCCAGCAGCATGCGGCCTCGGCAGCGAGCAGCTGGCCGCCACAAGTACAGGTACAGGAACAGGAACAGGAACAGGCACGGCCACAGGCACGGCCTTTCCGCCCCCTAACCCCGCACACGCCAGCGCTGCATCCACTACAAAAGCAGCCACCACCACCGCCTCCGCCGCCTCCGCCGCCTCCAGCAGCGCCCGCCTGCTGCTGTGCGAGTACGCGGCCGCCACCGCCGCCGCCCCGCGCGCCCTGTCCGCCGACGCCTTCCTGTACTGGTCCGGGCCGCACCGGCAGCGGGACCTGCAGCTGGCCGTGTGCACCTTCCAGATACCGCAACAGCGGCGGGAGGAGGAGCAGGAGGAGGAAAAGGAGGGGCGGGAAGAGGAGGAGGGGCGGGAAGAGGAGGAGGGGCTGCCAGTGCAAGGGCAGCAGCAGGGGCCCAGGCGGCCGCAGCACGTGGAGCTCGCCGCGGGTGATGGCGGAGCAGGCGGCGGAGCAGGCGGCGGTGGCGGCCAGTGGGCGGCGTCCCTGCGGCTGGCGGCGCGGCTGTGTGCGGCCGCGGGGGTGCCGCTGTCGGAGGCGCTGCGTCGCGGCCCCGACGCCGTGCGCCCCACACAGCTGTTTGACCGGGAGTTGTACATGAGCATGGACGCGCGGCGGGTGCTGACGGGCCCACTGCAGCAGCAGCAGCAGCAGCAGCAGCAGCAGCAGCAGCAGCAGCAGCAGCAGCAGCAGCAGCAGCAGCAGCAGGTGATGGGCGGTGCAGTGGAGAGTGCGGTGTGGGGTGTGGGAAAGGAAGCGGGCCCGGCGCCAAAGTGCGGCACCTTCAAGCGCTGCTGCTTCCTGCTGCCACCACCCCAGCCGCCAGCCCCGCCGCCACCCAGCAGCGACGACCGCCGCCGCCGCAGCGGTGGCGATCACCCTTGCGGAGGCGGCGGCGGTAACGGCGGTGACGGCGGCGGTGGCGCCGCCTCCTGCTGGCCTGCGGGTGAGGCGCTGCTGCAGGTGCTGGCGGCCTCGCCCTCGCCGCTGTGCTACGTGCACCTGGTGCACTGCGGCGGCGCGGCGGCCGAGCCCGAACCCGCCGCCTGCGCCTTTGGCTGCCGCGGCTGGCAATGGGCGGCGGTGGTCAGCGGCGTGTGGCTGCTGCAGCCGCCGCCGCCGCCACCCCAGGCATCCCAGCCACCCAAGCCACCCAAGCCGCCACCCAGCGCAGGCGCTACTCGGCAAGGGTCTGCCGGTGTCGCCGCCGGTGCAGCCCAGACCACTGCCGGCGCTGCTGCGGCGCCTGCCGTTATGGCGGCGGCGGCGGCGGCGACGGCGGCGGAGCCAGCGGCAGCGGCGACGGCGGCAGCGGCGGAGCCAGCGGCAGCGGTGGTTGACCCGGCCCTGCTCGCGGCGTGCCTGGACGGTACGGCGGCTGTGGACTGGGTGTACGACAGTGTACGGGCGCTGCTGCCGTACAGCGTGGGCACGTACGCGGCGGACCTGGGCCCGAGCGACCCCCGGGACGTGGAGCTGGCGACGCATGCGTTCGGCGGCGGCGGCGGCGGGATGGCGGCGGCGGCGGTGGGAGCGGCTGGCGTAAAGGCGGGGGACGGCCCGCGGGCCCCTCCACCCATTGGGATGGCGCTTGATGGCGGCAGTGATGAGGTGGGCTGCGGAGCAGGCGCGGACGCGGGGGTTGAGGGGCTGGGCTGGGCGGCCCAGGTGCCGTCCGGGGCGGCCTGGTTGGGGCCTGGCGGCGGTGGTGGTGGCGGCGGCGGCGGCGGCGGTGGCGGGCGGCTGCAGCTGCTGGCGGCTATGAAGCGGGCGGCGGACCCGGCAGGGCTGCTTGTGGCGGGTGCGCCGCCGCTGCTGCAGGCGGCGGCGCTACAGTTGGCGGCGTTGGGCGTGGGAGGGGAGGAGGCAGGCGGCGATGGGGCTGGCCCGTAGCAGGATGGCGGAGTGGTGGTGCGCGGAAATGGTGCATGCGCCTGAAGACCCCTGGTGGCGGGGTGCTGCCTGGCGGCCGCGTGGCAGGAGCAGGTGGCTGGGGCGCGCACGTGTATGTCGCGTTTGGATGCAGGGTTTGGCAGGCTTCTGTCGGGTCGTTTCTGACGCGGCCACGAAGTAGAGTGAGGCGTGTGGGCGGTTTGGTGTTGGTGTTGGTGTTGCAGGATGGATGTTGTTGCAAGCTCTGTGTGTACCGAGGGACGTGCTGGACGTTCCAATTGTGAAGAACGAGTGGTTGCGCTGCACCCAATTTAGATGTCCGTGTTGCATGCTGACCACTGCACATTGTGTGCCCAGGATCGTGCAACGCCTCCGCAATGCCGATGGCTGCCCAGCACATAATTCGCAGTACTGCTAAGCAAAGGAATACCCGGATTGCAGCTTGTTGAAATGCAAGCATGTCGCAGCTCTGGGTCTTTCAATGGGCAGGGATGCCAGCAGCTCTTGCCCGCGCCGTCTAGCGCCCCCCCCCCCCCCCCGGCATGTCATCACTGCTCACCCGGCCCCGCGCCAATCCGACCGTTCCCCAGCCCAATGCTGCCCCGCATGAGCATTTCGAATACAGACACAGCAATGGCTGGTGCAAGGGAGACGGGGAATCGGTTGCGGTCCCGCGCAGTTTTGACCGCATGATGGTACGACGTGTGCGTGGCGTGGTGGGGGTCAGACAGCCCCTCGTCAACGACCTGCGTCATACACCTAAACTCTTACTTTGCGCCAGCAGCCCTGAATGATGTTTGGCGGTCCTTCCAAGCCCGAGCCTCAGGGCCCCCTGACTGCTTCTCTCGCTGCCAAGAAGCTTTTCGTTTCGTTTAAGAAGGCTGCTTGGATTTCCTCGACCACTCTGCTCGTGCTGCTGGTGCCTCTGATCATTGAGATGGATCGCGAGGCACAGATGGTAAGCAATCATCAGGCCTCGTAAGGCTCTTGGCGAGGAAAACGGGGCGTGATGGCCGATGGATCGGAACTCAATACCGTGCCCGCTGATTGGCTTGCAGATTGAGCTTGAGAAGGAGCAGCTGAGCGTGCTCACCGGTGGCCCTGCCGCCGCGAAGGCGTAATCAGCTCGACGTGAGCATCTTTGTACTCGCTCGCTGGTTTAGGAGCCGGAGCCGCAGCGCCCCGGTCGCTCATTAGGACTTTCGGACGTGAAAGCTGGTCGCTCAGCCAGGATCGGGAGGCAGGAAGGATGTCGTCGGCAAACCCGCGCACGCTTGCCGGGCCAATCGTGCAGCTCTTCCGCGACGTTATGAAGCTGCACCGTGAGCGGCTGCCCCCGCCTATGCGGGACCTGGGGGATAGCTACGCTCGCGCGGAGTTCCGCAGCCACCTGCGCGGCAAGACGACCATGGAGCAGTGGAAGCAGTTTGTGCGGGAGTGGCAGGTCTACCTCGCCACGCTGCGTGGCGATGAGCAGGCGGCCGCCAGCGCGGACGCAAACGTGGCGCGTGTGTTTGAGCTGCTGTCTGACGACCAGCGCAAGCGCATGGACCAGCTGCAGCAGGAACTCAACAGCCGCACCGGCGGAGGCGGAGGAGACAGCGACGGTGGCGACGCCGGGCGCGGCCCTCACCAGTGAGGGGCGCGGCGGAGCGGTGGAGTGCGGGCAGCGGCTTTGGCGGGGCAGGAGGCAACAGTGTGCTTTGTTGGGCAGGATGGGATTTCTGGGGGCCGGAAAGGGTGAGGCCGCGGCGCGGCACGGGTCTGCGCCCGTACTGGCGGGTTGATGCCGGTGGCAAGTTCGTGCAGTGGCGGCGGCGGCCAGTGCGTAAGCGGGAGCTGTGGTCCGTACTGGCACCCTGTAGCAGTGGTTTCGGGCGGTTGCGTTGGTGTAGAAACTAGCCAGGGCTTGCCGTGCCAATGCGAAAGCATGCGGATGCAGGAGAGGCATGCGAGCGGTGTTGTGCGCTGCGAAGCTCTGCTTGCCTGGGCCTCGGTTGGACCAGACGAAGGCATCATGCAAGAGTTTGGGTTGTTGGTCTGGTGAATGATTACTACTGGTCTGGTTGCGGCCATCCAAGAGGACTGGGACGCTGCGGGTGCACATCACAGCTGAGGCTGGGGTTGCTACTGTGTGTTGTGGCCATTGCACTGCTGGACTCGGTTTGCGCAGCGCTGCATCCAGAGGGTGTGCACGGCCGCGCCGTTGGCGGCTGCAATACGGATGGTCATGCTTGCATGCTGCCCAGTCTTGGGCTCTCTGTTGTCCGGTTTGGCGAGGTGCGCGTTGTGCAGAACGGCGCTAGCTGGGCGCAGTGCCTGGCTGGGTGCAATGCCATCTGTGCGCGTGTGTTGCGTCGAGACCCCGTGTGGTGGCGGCCGGTGCACGCCGCTCGCCCTGTGTATGGCGCTGTTGTAACTGCCAGCCGCTGGATTTTCTGGGGCTTGGGGCTGTGGGACTGTGAGAGCATGCAAGTTTTGACAACAATAGGCAGCACTTGCAGTTGACGCTTACACTCAGAACATCGCTGCGGTAGTACCGTATTCCACATGCCCCGTGCATCGGCTTACAGCGCCAACGAGTCAGGCATTGCCCATCAGCGCCAACGAGTCAGGCCACGTCAGCAGCGTCCCGCCACTTCCTACCAATGCCAGCAGTTCCAGCCCCCAGCGAAGCTCCTGCGGGGCTGGGCGCCTGGGCACTCCAAGCAGGTGGTCCCGGCATGGCTTTCCGCTGCATCGTGTGTGTCGACAGCGCTCCATGCAATCCGCAACAGCCAGACTCGCACCGGCATAGCCATTAGCAAGCACACGTCTCACTGCGCCCACGATGCCACCCGCAAACTGCGGACGCTTAAAGCGCCTTACCTTGCATTGCCCACCACTGGCTTAAACGGTTGCACGCCTACTGTCTACATCCCTCACCACTCCCCATCGCACGCTACCAGCCCACGCCAGCCCACTGCCGCACGCAGCCGTTACCACCTAAGTACCGCCACTCCTCCACCGCCTCCGCTCCCCGGCTCCGCCTGCTCAGGGGTTCTCCTCGTCCGGCTCTGGTGAGGAGCTGCGGCGCTGGTGGCGCCGGATGGCGTTGGCGGCTCGGCGCACCGGCTGCCCGATCTGGTCCATGTCGGGCGTCTGTGGGGGGTGGGCAGTGGGGAGTGGGAAACAACGGGGCGCCATTAGAAGGGGTGTGAGCGGGTAAGCAGGCACCCAGGTGGGCGGGCAGGCGCAGATAGAGGCAGGCGTGTCGGAGGGCAAGCAGCAGATTCGGGTGTGTTCCTTTTTGGCTCCGGGCTGCGACGTAACGCGTGGAATGGAGGCGCACTGCTGGGCGCACTGCTAGAGGGTAAGGAGGGGAGTGGGGGTGTCTGAGGGCCTGCGGCGAGGCGGCGAGGCGGATAAGGGAAGCAGGCGCAGCGGATTGGTGTGTGTTTCTTTGGCTCCGGGCGGCGTAACGCGTGGAGTGGGGCGCAGTGTTAGGGGGTATGGAGGGGAGCGGGGGCGGCTGAGGGCCCGTGGCGAGGCGGCGAGGCGGGAAGCAGCGTACGCACGCACCTGCGCCAGGAAGCACGCCCCGCCGCACAGCAGCCAGTTCCAGTGGAAGGCGAGTGGCATGGCGCTTTGCGAGAGGCGCTTGGAGCTGCAGTAAGCTGTGGTGCCCAGACCCACGGGGCTGAAGACGCCTGGATCGCGAGTCACCTCCTGAACTTATTTATCGGGCCGACTCTCTTGCTCGGCGAGGCAGCAATTGGTTACTCGCGCCTTGGCAATAGTGTGTAGGCAGAGGCACTAGCTTCTGGACTGCTCGATTGACAACAAAGCACCCCGTTCTGACGAGGATGCCGGGTGGCTCGCTGCCGACGCCCATGCGTCGGCACCCTGACGCGGGCGCCGCAGAGGCCCCGACCGAGCAGGCCCACGGCGCCTGCACCTGCAGCCAGTGCACCTGCAACCCCTGCACCTGCGGACAGGCCGCAGCGCGTGCGGCCAAGACCAGCGGCAGCAGCGGCGCCGGTGACGGAAACAAGGTACCGTAGTCTCCCCCGCCCCCGCTCCCCCGCTCCCCCGCTCCCCCACCCCTGCAACTCCTCTGACCCCTGACGCCACAACTCTCAATGCCGGTGTGCTGCGTGCCTTCCTGCCTTCCTGCCTTCCTGCCTTCCTCCCTTACCCTCGTCCTGTCTTACCTCCTGTCTGCCATACTTCCTGGGGCTGCTCACCTGACAGTCCATCTACCGCACCACCGGCGGCGCGGGCGTCCTGGGCTCCTACGCCCCGCCACCGGCCGGTGGCATGTCGCCGATGAACACCGGTGACAACAACAACGGCGGCGGCGGCGGCGGTGGCGGTGCCCCCGGGGACGCGTACCAGCAGATGGCGCAGCAGGTAGGGAGCGCGGGCGGTGGCGACAGTAGCGCCGCCGGCGGCAGCAGCCGCGGCGGCGCTGGCCATGGCGGCAGTAGCAGCGGTGGGGAGGAGGGGGCGCGCTATGAGCCCGACTACGAGGGACCGGGCGTGGGTGACGGTTCCGCGGCCTTCCCCACCGCTACCGAGATGGTTGGCGCGCTGCACACCGCCCTGCAGGCGCCGCCGGGGGCGGAGGGCCTGCAGAGCCGCGCGCCGGGCGGTGCAGGTGCGGAGTGCCACGCACCCGAGGAATGACCCTGCCTGCCGCTTGCATGGGACGTGTGTGTGTGTGGGGGGGGGGGGGGCAGGGCCGCAGGGGGAGATGTCGGCACGCAGGGGTTGGTTGAAGGCGCCCTCATTTCGGGGCACACGCAAACTGGGTCGGACCGGGGATAAGTGCCAGTGTCGAGCGTGAACGGTTGCGGCGGGCGGGAGACGACTTGCTGTTGTCACTTTCTCTTGAAGCTTACGCCGCTGAGCATTGCGCCTTGCGCCAACACAGCCGCCTCTGCTGCAGCTGTTGTGTCATGCACCCATACCCCCTGCCCGCCCCACACGCCCTGCCACCCCCTACCTGCACTCCACAGGCGTCACGGGCAGCTACGGCCCACCGGACAGCGCCCTCCCGCCACGTGTGCCGGCGGGCGCGGCCGGCGGCCTAGCAGGTGAGGCGAGCCGGGGGGCCTGGGTCCGGCCGGGTGCGGCCGCGTGGGAGCGCTGGTGTGGATATGGGTGAGATTATGTGCGGTTGCCGCGGTTTCAGTGTTTTGATTGCCCAGAGGGCGAACGACGACTTCAGGCCGGCCCCCCAAACCTTGCTCACATTCAATCACGTCGCCTCTCGGCTCTCACCCCGCACACCGCTGGTGACAGTCATGGCATAGCCACCGAACATACAATATCTGCGTGTGCCCCGTGCGCTTCCTGGTGACTACTGTCCCGGCTGCCCGCAGAGGAGGTGGACGCGGCGGCTGAGGGCATCCAGATCAGCAAGCTGTGAAGAATCAAGCTCCTTGGGCCAGCTGCTGTGAGGGACAGGCAGGAGAGATGGGGCTGATCAAATCCCGCGTCCAGCAAGCAGGTTGCAGCGGTGGGCAGGCAGGTGGGAGAGCGTGACAGGCGGACAGTGTGGCGACTGCGCAGGGAGGCTACGGCCTGAGCTGCTGAGCGTGCATCTGGGTGTTTGGATTGCCCGAGCGGAAGGCAGCACATGCCACAATTGCAACCTTCGTAGACACCGTTGCATATTGTGGCTTAAGGCTCGGAATGTCCGTTCTTTTCCTGCCGCCGCTGCGTGACCAACAGCGTGGGGAAGCGAAGGCGGGGCAAGTAGCCTTGGCAGGCAGACAGGAGCGTGCAAGCGGTAGGGCCAGGATGCCTTATGAGCATCCATGTATGCACGCGGGAGGGTTTCCCTGTTGGTCTTGTGCATAGTTGCTGGAGTTGGCGGAAGAGTAGGGCCGGCCGGCTACAGGGCCCAGGGTCTGCGAGATGGGGCCGACCATGAGCGGTTTCTCCGTGACCGCCTGACCGCCCTTTCGCACATTTGTTATCTGTATTGTTGAACCCAAATTCACTGCGCCTATTAAGCTCGAGGGAAGGGCACGTCAGTTTCGCACTCTCGTGACTAGGGCAGAACCATGTATGGTGGCGGTGGCGACCGCGGTGGCGACCGCGGTGGTGGCGGTGGCCGCTACGGTGGAGGTGGAGGTGGAGGTGGCGGTGGCGACCGTTATGGTGGCCGTGCCATCTTCGTGGGCAACCTGCCCTACGATGTGCGCGAGAAGGAGCTTGATGAGATTTTCTACAAGGTGAATCCAGCGACTCGGTGTCCGGGCTTGCATTGTGATAAGTTGTAAAGCTTAAGTCTGCCCCGACGGGCCGAGGTGGCCTGCAAAGGGTGCTGTTAGCGAGAAGGATCTGTGCTGTTTTCATGCCTGACCCACACTGACTGGCTGCATGCTCCCTTTCACAGTTCGGCCGCATTCGCATGATTGATATCAAGAAGCCTGCTCGCCCGCCGGGCTTCGCGTTTGTCGAGTTCGAGGACCCCCGGTACGTCCACGGTCGGGCACTGGGTCCCTGCCCACCTCCAACGCGACCCCACCAGCGCGGTCTAGCTAGTAGCTCTGCAGCTGGCCCCGGCAACCCTCTCTATGTACTCAACCAGCATCTCTCACTGCAGGTCTGCCGAGGAGGCCGCCCGCCGCCGCAACAACTACGAGTTTGCGGGCATGCGCATGCGTGTGGAGATTGCCCGCGGTGGCGAGGCCGCCGGCGCGCAGCAGCCGCTGCGCATCGGCTACCGCCCCATCCGCAACACCATGGGCTTCCGCCTGTACGTGAAGAACCTGCCCCGCTCCGCCAGCTGGCAGGACCTCAAGGTGGGGCCGACAGCAGGGGTTGTGCGGGCGTGCCGGCCGGCTGGCGCAGCTTGATTGTAGCGCTCTAGAGTTTGGAAATGCGCAACGATCGCGCTTCCGAGATTGCGTGTGGCCGCAGCGCACGCCATACAGGGCACCTGCCTAGTTAGAGCTGGGCCACTGGGTTGGCGCGTGCGGCGTTGGGAGTGACGGTTGTGTGTGGGCTGTCATCCCAAGGAGTTGACGCATCCGCTAGCAGGCGCCTGCCTGCCAGGCTCCTCATCACTTCACGTTTCTTTGCACATGTGTCCTCATGTTGCTCTCCGCAGGACTTTGTCCGCCGCGTGTGCAAGCCGCTGTACACGGAGGTGTTCAAGGACAACCGCGACAACGTGGTCGGCGTGGTGGAGTTCGAGAGCAAGGAGGACATGAAGGCCACCGTCCGCAAGGTGCAGAATCCCGGGATGGGGGCAGGCAAGGGTGGGCTATGGATGCGGTCCAGTGGGTCACTGCCCCAGGCCTAACCCCGTGCCACTTGGTATTGGGGGCAGTCTGGGGCATCCTTCCGCTGCACGCTCTTCCACGTTCCTGACCTCTCCTCGCCTATGCCCTCCTCCCGGCCTCTCAATCCTCTCCTCCTCCCTGCCCCCTTAACCCGCCTCCTCCTCCGGTCCTCACACACCATCCCCCGCAGCTGGACGACACCGAGTTCGCCAACCCCTTCGACAAGGGCCACTACGTGCGCCTGACCGAGGACCTGGAGGAGCGAGGCCGCTCCCGCTCCCGCAGCCGCTCCCGCTCCCGCGGCCGCGAGCGGGACCGCGCCCGCGACCGCTCCCGCAGCAGGTGTGTAACACAGGGCATGGCGCATGGGGCTAGGGGCCCGACGCGTATGTGACTGTAAGGTGTTGTTTGGGTCAGAGCAGACAGGTGGGGTGCAATCCCGCCTGCCATCCGCCAGCGCCAGCTGAGGGGCTTGCCGTGCGGCGCCCCCCGTGTGCACGCCGCACGCAACAGACTAAGTGCAGGGCGCTGGTGCCTGGGTCTGGCTGCTTTGGCGCTGGGTCCAGCGCTGGTGCTGGTGCTGGCTCACGCTGGGCGGAGTGGCTTGGGCCGGCGGTCATTGGCTACGCAAGTGAAGCTGTATAGGAGCCTGGGCTGCATTGGCGCTGTGACTTAGGGACGTGCTGCTGGCTGGGCGTCAGCTGGTGGCGGGACTGCACTGGTCAGCAGCGCAAGCGGTGGAGCGAATATCCGGAAGCGTGAGGACCCCTGAACGCGTCAGTACCGACAGCAGACCAACAAGCGCTGGCGCTCGCTGGCCTGCTGCTCTGGGCTCTAGGCGCCGCAACGGCGACCCGCGGCAAGAAAGCGCGAGGAGATGTCGACAGCTGGCGTGTCAGAGAAACATGCCCCTACAGTACAGCCTAGCTTGGAGACTGGACCTGGTGCTTTGCTAGGAAGGCCTACCAGCTGGCGCGCTGGCGGCTGGCGTGGGCGCGAGGAAGTGGCAGCTGCGGGCGGAGCTGTGAGCGTGCTGGGCTCTGGTTGTGGAAGCGATGGCTGGCTGGAGGAGACGTAGCGGCGCGTGCCTGGTGCTGACGGTGGTGCTGGCGAGCGGAGGAGCAGTGCGAGTGTGCTGCTGGTGCATCGCCGCTTCGCGGGCTGCGCGAGGTGCCGGCCTGATGGCGGAGGAAGCTGCCGGCGTGCTGGCGCCGGCCATGGACTCCTGCGCCCGGCCGGGCTTGCTCCCTCGCCACTGCGTTGCGCATTTTGCTTGTTCTGACCGGACTCCTCCTGGGGATCCCCCCGCCTCCTGTGTGCCCTCCTTCCCTCCCTTCCTACCTGCCCCTTCCCCTTTTGCACAGGTCCCGCTCCAAGTCGCGCTCGCGCTCCCGCTCGCGCAGCCCCAAGCGCGACAGCAAGAGCCGCTCGCGCTCCCGCAGCCCCGCTGCCGAGGGCGGCGCCAAGTCCAAGTCGAGGTCCCGCTCCCGCACCCGGTCTCGCTCGCGCTCTAAGTCGCGCTCCAAGTCGCGCTCTCGCAGCCCCCCGCCCGCCGACAACGGCAAGGAGGAGCGCAAGGAGGGCGACGCCCCGGCCGACGACTGAGCGCCGCCGGGTGGTGCGATGGCCACGGATGAGGTGGCCGGCAGTGCGGTGGCCTAGTAAGTGCAGTTCGGTTGGCCGCAGCTGCCACAGGGCCACAACTGTTGGGGCTACTAGGCTGCGCTTCTGTGTGGTAACCAGCTGCGGTGGTTATGGTGCGGCGCAAGTGATGGCGCCACGTTCGGGAACGGGTCATTTCGGGAGCCCGGCATGGGAGCCCGGTGGCCACAAACGCCTGTTCTGTGCTGCACATGTGTCGTGGCACACTTATTGATGATAATGTTGTTGGTAATGGTTGCGTTGACCCTAAACTTAGATGAAAATAGAACGTTAACTGGCCCCTGATGGACATGTCTGGCTGGTGAGGTTGACTCTGTAACGCAGTGCCGGATACGAGCGTCATAATTTCAATCTGAATGTCTCCAGTTGCAACAGTTGCGGTCAGCCGTTGCGGAAGCCAGAGTTCGTCTCGGTTAGAGATCCGCAGCAGGGGCGACCTGTCCAGATAGGGGGGGGGGTTAAAACTTACATGGTCGGCCCCGTGCGGTAGCCTGCGGCCATCCCGCTCCTACAACGGGTATGCGCTATGTTTGTTCGAGACATGTCCATATGCAGGAGCTGCGGGTCAGGGGCAGGTTGGCACAGTTGGCATAATTCCGAGCACGCCGTGTGCGAGTGTGCGTGCGGCGTGTGTGTCACGCAGTGTCACGCCCCTCAACCCTGCCGCAGCCCCCTCGTGAACCCATCAGCCCCTTTTGCCCTCTTACACGCCACCCCTCGACTGCAGGGCGACGTCGGCACTTCGCAGTGCCGCGCGCAGCCAGGCGCTCGGCGGGTTGTCTGTTGCGTTCTCGCAGGGTTGATTTCAGAGCGCCTTCACAGAAGCTTCAGATGCCAAATATGCCAAAGCTTTACAGTATAACAAGTGACTCGACAATCGAAGAAGTGCGCTACAGTCGTCCCATGCCGCGGGCCTTGGTGATTCGAGCCTATAGGATGGCCAAACGTGTTACAAAGCCACCCAACGCCCACTTCTATACAGACTTGCTACACCTGCCTGCCCAGCGTTCGTCTGTCCTCACCTCCTTTCTGAAGGTGGGTCGCCGGGCTTCTAATTGCTTCCACGATTCGCTTTCGCCAGCCCCCGACACTAGAGCCTTGCAGCTGCCCGCATATGAGGCTAGAGGCGTATCATATTGCGATCCTGCGATTCGGAGCGAACACGCTTCTGCGCAGAACTTGAAAGCTGCGAGACGCGCTGGGGTCGCTCCTTAAGGCCTCAGCTTTGCGCCTACACTTCCATAACACCCCGTAGAAGATTCACAGCTGCGAGCTCACACACCTGCGCCACCTTGGGCCTTTCCAATTGCCCTGCAGAATGTCTCGCGGCAACAAGCGTGATATCGACCGCGCCCGCGCCCAGAAGCGCCAGGAGGCGAATGGCAAGGGCAAGAACGCGGATGGCCTGACCCCGGAGCAGCGGCGTGAGCGTGACGCCAAGGCGCTCGCGGAGAAGATTGCGAAGAAGGAGGGCGCGGGAGCCAAGTAAAGGAGCTGGATCAAAGCTTAGTTATCTAGATTCGTCTGCAGGAGCAGAAGCGGCGACCGGTGGAAGAAAGCGACCGCGTTGAACCTCGGATGCGTGTGCGGACAGAGGCTGGCGCGCTGTGACCAGCCCTTAGTGTATGTATTAGGTCCAATTGACCAGACTTGACCCGGACTGTGACTGCGTGTTTGACTTGACGAACTGCGTGCGGACACGCACGGGCGGACCACACCTCGGGGCAGCTCGGGGGCACCGTGTTCCTGATAGGTCACTTACTACTTACTCAGCGTGATCGCGGCCGCATTTCAGGCCAAAATGAATTACGGGCAAGGCCGGTAGAGCCGTGCCGCTATGGGGCAGTGAGGGGGAAAGCTACTTTGGCGAATGTAAGTGCTGCTCACACTGCTGACGTCCGTACACTCGTTCAACTGTCCACCATACTTAATGAAGAGGCGTTTGCAGAGCGCCGCTTTGGGGGTGTTGGAAGTTTACGCAGACTACCGGCAACACGGTTGGGGGCGTCAGGCATGTTATCGTGGGGAACGAGCGCTGAGCCCCCTGCAGCGTCAACCCAGTCCCAGGCCAGTTGGCCCTGCAGCAGCGCAATTAGTCATCATCCGTACAGTAGCAGGCCCACAATGCAGGCCAGGTCCTTAATGGTCGGGCCATGTCACGTCCTTTACGCCTCCCGCTCTTATCACCCAGTAAGCAACGCCAGGCATAGGGTACGGTAAAAGGTAGTCAACCGTGTGGCATCACCGATTGAGCATGAACGTCGACCCGAGCCCCGCACATTTACCTCCCCACCCTGGATGGCCGACCTTCAAGCACGTTCGGAAAACGGCGAGCGTAACATTGACAGTTACACCATATCAATCACATCTGCTGCGTGAAGAAGTCCAGGCCGGCTGCGCTCTGGATGTGGAAGTCTTGCATGAATGGGTCCTCCTCTGATGCCCCCTGCTCCGCAGGCGCAGTGGCTGGCTGCGCCTGCGTTGCAGCTGGGGCCGTCGTGTCAGGCTGCGCTGGCTCCTGTGTCTCCTGGTCCTGCTGTCGAGCCGCGCCCTCTCCAGCATAGCCCTGACCCCCGTGCGGTGCCTCTTGCGCATTGGCAGCCTCCTCCTGCGGGGCTGTCACGCCGGCGTCCTGCCGCACTGGCTTCCTCCCTGACCCCATCACAGCCGCCGCCACTGCTGCCGCCGCCGCTGCAGCCGCCGCCGCCGCGGCGGCGGCAGCCGCAGACACCTCGAACACCGCCATCTCAGACTGCGCCTCCTTCAAGCTCGGCGCGGTGCAGCCTGCATGCGGCGGCGGTGCAGCCGCCGCCGCCGCCCCCACCGCCGCCCCCGGCGGTCCGCCCAGCATGCTGTCGCGTGTGTACGGCAGGCCCTCCTCCGCCTGAAGGCCGGTGGGCACGCGCGTGGGTAGCCACGAGTCCAGCGGCCCGTCGCCCTCGCGCCTGTGCCGCCGCGGCCCCTGCTCGGCGCCGCCACCGGCGCGGTTGGCAGCGCCAGCGGCGGCGTGCGGGTCCGCGTGCAGGTCGCCCAGCACTGCCGTCACAAGGTCCGGCCAGGAGTTGATGCCCACCGCGTCAGCGGACACGTTGAGGGCGTCAGACATCGGCCTGGGCGCAACCAGCGGGGCAATGGGCCCGCCTGCCGAGGTGTCGCCTCCGCCGGGCAGCCAGCCGCTAGCCAGCAGCAGCTGCAGCGGCACGCCGCGCCGGGCCAGGCGCCGGAAGGGCGGCGCCGGGCTCTGGCTGGGACTCTGGCTGGGGCCCGGACCCAGGCGTGTGTCGCCGCCTGCAGCCTCCTGCTGGACGCCTGTTGGAGGTGCTGCTGCAAGTGGCGCCCTTGCTGCACCGGAGCCTGCCTGTGCTGCGTTCCTGTAGCTGAGACCCGTGTCGGGGCCAGGCAGCGGCACAGCCGCATCGGCAGTAGGCACCGGCAGGGGCACCGTAGCCGCGACGGCCACTGCCGCTGCGACGTCGGCAGCTGCGCCCGCGATGCTGGCAACTGGCTCGCCGCCCGGCGAGGTTTGGGTTGGGGCCTTTGCAGAGTGCGCGGCCGCTGACGCGGCGGTGCGCCCGCGCGGCGTACCGGCCACCGCCACGCCCACGCCCGCGCCGACCTGCGACGGCTGCCGCGATCCGCCGTTGCCACTGCCGTCCGCTGCAGTGCCGCCATCCGCATGGGCGCCACCATCACGACCTGCACCAGCAGCGGGCTGCGCGGCGGCCAGCTCCGGTGACGGAAGCTGCCGCACCGACGTGGCTGCGGGCGCGGACCCGTCCGCTGCAAGCGGCAGCTGCGATGTCTGGATTGCCACCGCCGCCACCTCCGCGTGCTTCCGCTTCTTCTGCTTCTGTTGCTGTTGCTGCAGGACGTGCTCCATGAAGTTGTCCATCATGGTCTGGGTCATCTGGATGCCCTGAGACGCCACGACCGGTGGTGACGGCACGGGTGGCAGTTGCGTGGCCGGGCTCTGCGCACCATCCCGCACGCCTGGGGGCGGCGCCTGTGCCTGACCCTGCTCCTCCTGATCACCCCGGCCCTCCTGGTCTTCCCTGTCCTGGGCCAGGCTGGGCTGCGGCTGCGCCCCCAGCGGCTCCGCGTACGAGTCCGACTCGGTGCCGGTGGCGATGCCGGTGCCAGTGGTGGTGGCAGTGCCGGTCGCGGTGAACTCGGTGCCGGGGATGACAATGTCGGGCTCCGAGCCCAACGCCACAATCGGCGGCGCCGCATTGCCATGCTCGGCCGCGGTGGTTGTGGCCGCAGCGGCAACGGCACCGGCTGCACACGTGGTGGCGGCCGTTGTCTCGAACGCGGCGGCGTCGGCGGTCACGGCGGTGCCGTCAGTGGCGTCGCTGCTGGCGGTCGCGAACGCTGCCGTGGTGGTGCTCGTGACGGCAGCACCAGCAGCGGCTGGCACGACTGGCGCGGCGGCCGGCGCCCCTTCCGCAACAGGTGCGCCCACGGGCGCTGCCGGTGCAGATGCAAGCTCTCCTGCAGCCACGGTGGCCGCCCCAGCCGCTGAGGTCCCCAGGGCTCCGCCGACCGGCGCAACCGCTGGCGGCTGTTGCCTTGACGTTGTAGGCGCCGCGGCCCTCGCCTTCACCGCTGCAATTGGATTTACGCGATGCAGCGGGAGCTGCCTCTTTTGCAGGCGGCCAGCCGCTGGCGCCGTCTCAACCGCTGCCACGGCGGGTGCCGCCGCCGGCGTTGGCGCTACAGCTGCATCGGTGCGCTGCTGTGCAGGCTGCGCTGGCAAGTGCTTGCTTGGTGAGGAAGGCTGCGGCTTGGGCTGCACGAGTGAGGCCGGCATGGCTCGACGCTTCGGCTTGGGTGACTGCAGTGCTGCGGCCGCGGCAGCGGCAGGCGAGCCATGAGCAGGCCGCTCCGGCATCGCCGGTGCTGGCCGGGCGGCAACGGCAGGGGCACCGGCGCCGCCAGACCCAGCGTCCCCGCCCGGTGCACGCGCCTGGGTACCGGCCGATGCCTTCACAGGCCTTCCAGCATGTTCGACTTGCCGCTGTGTCGGCTGTGCCTGCTGCTGCTCCTGCTGCGCGGCTTGTGCTCGTCGTCGGCGGTACCGGGTCGCCTTGCACCACAGCTCAAATGCCTCACCACAGTTGATGGCAAACTGGTACGCTGAAGGCGCCACGGCGGCAGCGGCAGCTGACCGGCCCTGAGCTCCGGCCCCGGCAGCCCTGGCTGCGCGCCCCGCTGGGCCAGCCAGCTCCTCCTGCGCTCCATTGTGCTCCTCCTCCTCCTCCTCCTCCTCCTTCTCCTCCTCCTCCTCCTCCTCCTCGTCCCCCTCGTCCCCCTCGGCCTCGTCCTCCATCTCCTCGTCCTCCTCCTCGCCTGCTTCCAACTCCTCCTCCTCGTCGGCCTCCTGCCCCGTCGTTGGTATCCGCCGCGGCGACTTCTGCTTCCGCCGCTGCGTCTGCCGGGCAGTCCGCCTCCTGGGCGCCCGCCACTGGGCCGCAGGCTGGCCGGGCTGCTGCTGCGGCCGCGGCTGGCCTTCTTGTGCAGGGCGCTTCACCGGCGGCGTGTCGAGGACCTCCACGTCGCTGTCGCCATCGTCCGCAGCTGCAGCCGCGCCGGCTGCAGCCGCCGTTGCCGCCTGCCTGCCGGGGCGCGGCTCGTGCCTTTGGTTCGCCACTGGCGCCTGCCGCATGCAGTCGGGTGTGTTCAGCCCAGCCACTTTAGCAGCACATACCTCACAGCCAGTTGTAAATTGATGTTCACAACGCAACACTCCCAACAAGCACCCCACCAAATCAGCTTCCCGCGCTCTTCGTTCGCGCCAGGACTTACCTCGCGACCACGCTTCTTCCCCCGCTCCGTGCCAGGACTCGTCTCAGCCGCGCCACGCGTAGCAGCACCACCCCCTGCCGCGGCCGCCGCCTCCGTCTGCTGCTGTTGAACGTGCCGCTGGCCCTGGCGGCCCAGCGGCCCCGGCGTTGGCTGCTGCTGAGCCCCATTCCGCCCCGCCAGCTCGCCCTGCCGGAGGCCTTGCGCCTGCACCGGGCCTGTCCGCTGCCGCTGTGCCTCGAGGGCGACGCGGTCCATCACCTGCTGCTCCGCCTGCTGCTGCCTCCGTCGGGCCTGCTGCTGCAGCACCGGCCGCTTTTGAGCCCTGAACGCCTCCAGGAAGGCCAAAGTGAAGGCATCCTGATCCTCCGGCAGGCTGCACACAGGAGCACGCGTTCTTCAGGCACAGCCACAACAACATCCCACTCGTCCAAGCTGAGCTCGCACTCCCAACACCAAGACAGGCGTTAAGCTGTAACCTGGCGCGCGTATCTCGGCTTTGCCTTCGCGCTTGACAGGACACTGCAACCAACGTGCGTGAGCACTAGGGAAACATTCAAGCTTTACGCGCGCTACTTACATGTCGACATCAACACTGTTGTCGTCAGCCGTCTCCACGCGCCCCGGCGCCACACCTTGCCGCGGCGGCCTGTTCGGAGCTTGGCCCCGTCCCACCTGCTGCGGCGGCTGCTTGTGGCGGCCCGCTGCTGCTGGTGAACGCGCCTCTTGTGGCCGGCCGAGTGCGCGTGCCTGCCGCTGCGGCGGCGGCTGGGCTGCGCCGTTTCCTGCCACGGCCTGGCGTTTGCCCGCTACAGGAGACGCACCATCACGGCTGGGCCCTGCTTGCGGGATTGGGAGCCCCTGTGGTTGCGGCTGCTGTGCCGCTGCGTGGCCCTGCGCCAGGCCCCTCTGCAGAGCCTCCACTGCCCCTGACAGCTCAGCAGGCCCAATCAGCCTGGCCTGACCTGCCTCAGAAGCCAGCCGTACCTGTGCGCCGGCCGAGTTGACACAAGGAGACAGCGGCAAGTGAACGCAGCCCCAGTGCAGCAACATGAGGGCCCGTACAATCCATGAGCGCTAGCAGGTCCTAACCCGACGGACAATGCCGCGCTGCCGCAGAAGAAATCCAGGCACTCTCTGTGCACATTCGTTCGCGCACCTTGTAGTCCTCCAGCATGATGTTGAAGTGGTCCTCCCCAAAGGTGCGCTTACAGAACGCAGCGGCGAGGGAGATGCGGGAACCTGCAGGCTTGCTTGGCATGCAGCCGCTAATGAAGTACCTCACGGCATCCCTCGGGTCCTGTTCGGGCGTCACCGAAAAGCAGAAGCCGTGCTGATGTTACAAACCGCATTAAAGTACCATTCTGATGTACCTTATAGGGGTGCGGTGTGTGGCAGCGAACCAAGCATTCCCAGTTCCAATAATGCATCCAACCGCCTCCAATAAGCCGCGTTGAACCCCAGGCGCGTGAGCAATAAGTGGAATGAGCTCTTAGCGGAGTTTGCCGGCTCCAGCTCATTCGTGCAAGCAGTGGTGAGCAGCGCTTACCCCGTCCTCAGGCTCATGTTGCTCGATGCGGCAGTGGGCGAAGGTGCCGGGCGCGTTCCCTCGTGCGTCCCCAGGCGCGTCCCCTTGCGCGTCCCCTCCCGTCAGGCACGGCCTCCGCTCCAGCTACGGAGGCAAATGTGGAACATGGTAAAGTCACGAAGATGTCCAGGAACTATTCACAAGCGGTGCTAGGGGACCATGCTGATGCATGCTGATCCACCAGTGCAGCGTTGCCTGTGCCCACGCCCCGGCATACAGCCCGCTCCCCAGCCCACCCTTCAATTGACCCGTGTGACAGGACCCCACCTGCTGCAGCGTAGCTTGTTGCTGAGCAAATTCAGTTTCCCATGCCCGGAACGCGACCGCGTCTTTCGCCGGGACATCCAACCGCGTGCACGCGGCGAACGGGTGCTTCGAGCAGTGCGCGGCATCGCGTAGGATTGTTACTAGCTCGGGGCGCTCCACAAGTTCGAGCTTGTTGATGACCTGAGCCCAGCCTTGCCAGGAGCGAGAAGGCACGCGCTCGTGAGGCGCGTCGCTGGGGATTGACTGGCAAGTCTCCTGCAGCGAGTGATGCGGCACTCGGTCAAGGTCCCCAAGCCCGACATGAACACTGTGCAGACAGTGCTTACATTGATAGCTTCCAGCAAAACGCGGCACTCGAGCGGCTGGGACCGGGTCGCCATGATACAAACTCAAACCGCTGGCCAAACGCCGTTTGCGCCAGCTGGTTCGTTCACGGAAGATGCAAGCATTTTAGCCGCAAGTCAAATGGTTTTGCAGGAGAAGGACTACGCGAGTAACGCGCCAGGAAGCTTAATAGCAATACATGAGCAGGTTAGCACTAATGATTTCAAGCATTGCTGAAAAGTGGATATGGCCAGTTAGCAATCCTATCACTGAACTCCATTGCGCTCGCGTGCCTGCACGCAATCGCTGCTGCGCGTGCTGCGGTGATCAGGTCCTCGCTTCAGCTGTGCATGGCTTTCCAACTCCCGACGTGCATGAAAAATTTATTGCAGAATAGCCACAACCAAGCCCCACACATACCACATCCCCCAGTCTGAGCCCATCCATCGCTGCATCCATCGTTAGGCGCGCTCGTGATGGAACATGGCAAGGGGCAGGAAAGCGTAGCCCCGATGTGTGTGGCTCCCACCCGTGCCCACATAAATGCGTAGCAAGAAGGGACAAGGCATTGGTGCGTCGTTCGCGCGCTGTTACTGTACCGACGGTAGCTGGCAGGTTAGGCCACGCGCACCACCACATCACAACATTTGCCGAAGGCCGACGGTTCAAATGGATTCATTATCTCCCGCATATAGCCGGGGTCCGTTTGTACAGCCAGCAGCGAGCACAGCCAGTCACAGCACACATCCAAACACAATAAACTGGTGAAGCGCCCTGGGCGCCTCTAGCTCCCGAAGCTGTCACATCGTTGCTGTTGCCGAGCTGACGCTGTGCTCTCCTGCTTGCTCTCCTGCTTACTCTCAACAATACCCGAGTCCAAAAACCGTCTGATCGTCTCCAAGGTTGGCGCTTAGCCCCAACGCTCAACACACCCTGTCGACGATGTTGGCTTTGCACACCGCCGTCGTGTGGAACCCAGCACTTCACAAGAGGAACAGAACAGAAGCGCGCCGAGCTTGCGCACACTCAGCTGTACAATTAGCACGTCTTCAAGCGAACCGTCATCCTTTGGCGGGACCAGCACTTCCTGTTCCTGGCAAGCCACGGCCGCAGGCCCAGAGCCAGCCACGCACGTGGCATATCCGCTCGAAAGCCCCTCCCCCGATTACGCCTTCTTGGTAGCCATCACCACGTACATGGGATCCGTGCGTCCGAACATCGCCTGGAGCAAGTGGGCAGCAGAAGGGGAGCGCAGCAGCGAGTGAATATGGCGCATCCGAGTCACCCCTCAACAAGTATGCCACTCTCCTCACGCTAGGCCACCCACTCCACTTGCCGCTGCTGGGTTCCCGTCACAAGCGATACGCATTTCATACAGAACAAAACACACAGTCGCGGTCACCTTTGGCGTGATGTCCTTGCAGCTGGGCTCGCTCCAGCCGCCAGGCACTGAATAGTGGAAGTAGGAGCCCACAATCCACACGTGGTCGGCTGCGTGGCGGGGGCAGCGGGGCGCGACACAGCAGCAGGCGGGGCACGCGTGGGTGTGCGCAGAGGTGCGCGCACGTTGCGAGCGAGCGGGGCGTGACAGCACCGAGCCCGGTCAGGCACCGGCTTATCCCTGCTTTTCAAGGCTAGAAAGCTATCTGCCTTCATGCCACCGACCGGATCTGCTCCCCGCCCCGGCCGCGGGGCTCACCGTCCCCGGTGGCGGTCCACAGCGCGATGGCCTTGGTGGGGAAGCAGCGGTTGCTGAAGGACATGTAGGCGGTACCACCGGGCTTGAGCACGCGGTGCATCTCACGGAATATCTGCGGCAGGCGCGCATACACGGAGCGGGTCAGAAGCACGCACGTATACGTGCGGGTAAACCGCGATGCGTGCGCAAGGCCGGTGACAACCATACGTAGCATACATGCCCATCCCCATGCCAGCGCGCGTTGCCCCTCCGAAGTTAGACCGGCATGTACATTGCCCCGCACCTGCACGGCTGCGCCCCGCCCCTGCTGCGGTCCTCGCGTCCCTCACCTACCTCCAGCGGCTTGTTCAGGTAGTCAACTGACACGCAGTTGGTGATCACTGCAGCGCACACAGGGCAGGCCGACAGGTAAGGTATCAGCTGGGAATTGGACGGCCATGTGGGTCAACCTTCGCCTCGTGGGCGAAGCGCCTTTCAACACCAGCGAACTTGTAGCTTGGAGTCCCGTTGTGGCCCCACCATCGAAGCTGTTGTCCTCGTAGGGCAGGCGCGGGTCCACGTTTAGGTCCTTCACCGAGAACTCCGTCAGCTGCACGTTGCGGGCCAGCTCCTGCGCTCAGGGTGTGTGCAAGTGTGGTGTAGCATCGGTGTGAGTTGATGGCGGGGTGGCGGAGAAGGCAAGGGCTGCATGCCGCGTAGGCTGGACGTTGGGCGCGGTACGAGGGCACGGCGTTTGGAGAAGAGTTCTGAAGACAGGGTTATGATTTTGACGGGACATGATACGGGAGAACCAGTACAGGTCCCGCCCGCGTCCACATCCTCTAGTGCCAGCACGGCCCTGACCCTAGCCCACCAGCCACCTTCCACTCACCGACTCGTTCATGCCCAGACCTGCACACAGGCAGTCACGGAGGCGGGAGGAGTGTCAAAACATGACGTGTGGGGGCCGGCCGGGTCAGGATCTGTACGAGCAGTGGCCCGTCCCTTAAGGCCGCAATCCCAACTTTGTTGCGGTCGGGTATCCCTCACCCCCGCTGGTCTGCACCAGCACGGAACCAATACGGAACAGGCCACCGCGACACAGGCTGCCGCCACCGCTGTTTCCATTGCTGCTTGTACTGCTGCCTGTACTGCTGCTGCTGCTGCCTCTGCAAACGTGTCAGTGGTGCAGAACTGGTCCATGGCGCACATGCCCGATACCACCGCAGCAGCTTCACCCACCTGCCACGCGGCCGGCCTTGTAGCCCTCCGGGTAGTGGCTGACCCAGGAGCTGCAGATCTGCGGGCACACCCGACCGTTCAGGTTTCAGGGTGGAGCGGGGCAGCCAAATCCGGGTTTGGCATCACCGCGCACCAGGGGGCCATCCACGTGTCAGCCAACGCGCTTTGAATGTACGGCCACAGCCTGCCATCACCCTCACCCATAACGGCCCCTGCTTTCTGCACTCACGTCCAGGACGGCAGCGGTCTGGGTCCCCGAGGGTGGGAACACTTCCCCGTAGAACCTGGAGTCACGAAGTGGCGGCGCATGGAGAGTTGGAGACAAACAGATGAGCAAACACGTGCATTCGTGGGAGGCGTATGCAAACGTGTGCGGGTGTTGCATGATTTCGGGGGCCTGGCGCACACAGACGTGCCATTCTTTTCTAGAGTGCAGCCAACACAACCTCCCCCCCCCGGGGACGCCCTCGCCTGACCTGCTCCCTGCCCTCCCCGCTCCCCTCACTTGGTGAGCGCCTTGATGGCGCCATCATCGATGTGGGTCACAAAGCGGGGCTGCGAGTAGAAGTAGGTGTCTGGCGTCTCGTCGTAGCGCGCGAAGTTCTCCGGGCGGAAAGGGAACTGTTCCGGCCATCGCGGGTCATCCAGCACCTGGCGGGTTTGTGGTAAGGTTCGGTTTCGTGGGTCATCACTTAGATAAGAATCCGTACGGTGGTCTGGAAGCGGGTACCATTTAGCCTGGTTCTGCATGCGTGCATGCGTTGAACTTCGGGGATGCACCTAGCGTCGGCCGTGTCCTGGCACCGCGCCTAGAGCACATGTAACAGCTGGGCAACTGCTCTGGCAATATGAAGACGGACGTCACTCGTTATACTGCGAGGCCTGGTCCCTCTTACAATTGAGTGCCCGGCAGTGACCCCTCACCACCAGGAGCTTGCCAGGGTGTGTGCCAACACGTTCTCCGTCGCAGTTGCGCGGAATGGGCAAGAACCCCGGCCCCCCCGCGTCTCATTCTTCTTGCTTACCTTCTCAATGTCAGTTTTGGCGCTGGCTGCCGACGCAGCCGTGCCCCTCCGCCCCGCCAGCTGCATCGCGCTCGCACCAAGCAGTCCAGAGCCCAGCAGCGCCACGCGGCGCCCCACGGCATTCATGCTGGGCTGCGCCGATGCGCAGGTAATTTGGGACGACCGGTGTGCGAGGAGTGGCACTCGCACGGAGCTGGTGTTCGGACGAGTGGTCGCCGAGGGCGGGGCACCGACGGGTGCAGCCGCAAGTGCATGCATTTTATATATTACTTATGTATAAACGATGACTATGCAACTGACATAGTCTTCGAATGTTTTCTGCAACAGAACTTCTGCATCAAACGATCAAAACCGGGTTCATTGAGCTTGCGCTACGTTGTGTGGTTTGGCAATGCTTTCCATATTTTGATATTTGTTTTCATTGTGTTATTCATGCGATCCAAAACAAAGAAAGGCTTTTTTGGACTGGGCCTGCGTCGTGACCGTTTACGTCAGAATGTCCCACGCCATAGCTTATGACCAGGTTTTGATTGAAGTGAAGATTTAGCCTCAAGGGGGGCACTGGCCCAACCCGGTGAAGAGTGGCGATGTCGGCCCTGCAAGAGCGATGTCCGGTCGCTTTCAAGGCCAAGGAGGTGGAAATACCTGGAGTTTTACAAGATAATGAGACTAGGGCGGCGAAGGATGCCGACGGCGACAATGCGGAGTTCGCTGAGCGTTTCCCCCGCTCCCACCGAGTGAGTTTTCAAGCTTTCATACTTGAGAACCCGACCAGATAGTTTTGACACGGGCTCAGGCATGGCGAACTCTTTGCTCGCTAAAAAGCCAACCATTTGCATGACTCCAAGCTCCCCTGCTAGCTGGCGCGCTGCGTGGTATGCCCTGGTCTCGACGTCCTGAGAATGATGCTGGCCGGTATTCTCCAAAAACCCGCACAATCCGGCTCGTCTTCAACGTTTTGCCCCCTGGCACGTGCCTCATACGGCACGCCGCCGCTCCCCTCCCCCAGTTCCTGCGCAACCTCGCTCAGCGCAAGGCAGCGCTGATGGACGAGATACGCCGTCGCAACGCGCCGCGCGAGGCGCTGGCTGCGGCCGGCAAAGCCCTCATGGCGCAAGACATTTGCGCGGCCGCCAGCGGAGGCGGCTGGCTGCTTCACTCCTTCAGCTCCGACCTGGAGAGGCCGCTACCGCCGCACTTGCCACAGCCTCCATCGCACCCGCTCCACTCGCATGTGCTGCAGCCGCAGCAGCCGCACCAAACGGTATCGGCAGAGCCGCTTACGCCAGCACCGTCGTCACCAGCGCAGCTGCATGCCAGGCAGGCGGCGCTGGCGACGGCATCGTCTGCACCGGCGGCCTCATATGCTGCACTCATCCTCGGCGCGTGGGGCGCGCCCGGGCCACATCAGGACAGCCCGATCGGTGTAGCGCCGCTAAGCTGCCCCAGCTACAGCGCACTGCCTGTAGATGGCGGCGCCAGCGCTAACGACTGTGTGCGCGTACCGCACCCTTTGATAGAGTTTGCCGCGCGCCCGAGCAGCGGCGGCATGGCGCCAGGGGCTGCAGTTGCCATGGGCGAGTTGAGTTCCTCCGCGGCAGCCGAGCCCGCCACCAACACGCTGCTGAACGGGCTGCTGGCGACAGTGGTGAAGCGGCAGAAGTCTGTGTCTACGCGGTTTCAAATGCACTCCCGCAAGGTCAAGGAACAGGTGCGGAAGGCGCTGGGGATGACTGGACCTTGTCATGTTTATGAGAGCTGCTTGGACCGACACGATAGCCGTCGACCAGCGTGCACGTGGCAGGTCTTGGCCTCGCGTTGGCGATCAGCATGTACTCAACCCTGGATGCGCATCCGTACACCGCTGCTTCTAAGCGCTATCTTGGTTGCCCTCCTTATCCATCAGGACGCTGACGGGCTCCTGGACGAACAGCTGCCCGACCTGGCGGTGGCGCTGGCGTCGCTGGTGGCGGAGGCGGCGGCGCGGGAGCAGGAGCAGCGGGCAGCGGCCGGCGGCGGCGGCGGCCTCCGCCGGAACCCCTCTTGCTCTCGCTCAACGGGAAGCGACGACGGCGGCGGCCGGCGGTCGCCGACTGCCCGAAGTCGCAGCCCCAGCTGCAGCCCCAGCCGCAGCCCTAGCCCTGGCCGGCGGCTCGCTCAAAGGAGGACCCAGAGCCTACGCAACAGCAGCAGCGGCATGGACGTTCCAAGCAACGGCAACGACGCTGATGACACGGGCGCTGTCGCCGCCTCCTCCTCGACGCTGGCGCCTTCAGCATCCTTTCCGGCTCCCGGCGCCTGCCTGCCTGGCACAGCACGCCCCAGCTCCACCCGCTTCGGCCCCACGCCTCCGACATCGGGCCCGCCACCAGCCTCAACCAACAGCGCCAGCGGGGCGCCGGCGGCGTCGGCGCCCCAGCCACCAGCTGACCTGTCCAGCTTCCAGCAGACGCGGCGGCAGCGCCTGCAACAGCAGCTCCAGCGGCCGCAGCTCAGCACCGGCGGTGGTGGCCCGGGCAACGCTGACGGCCTTGCGCCCCGCTCGTCCTCCTCCTTCACGCGCGTGCCCGCCTCCCGCCTGGTGATGGGCGGCGTCTCGCAGTCGTTGGATGGCGGCGTCTGGGCGTCGGCGGAGGGCGCGGCGGCCGCTGTGGTGGCGCTGTCAGGCGAGGTACGGCCGTACTCGTCGCCCTTGCAGGCGCCGTGGACCCAGGGAGACGGACTCCAGCTGCCGCGCCTGACCAGCGCTGGCGGGGCGGCAAGCCACCGCACGCAGCCCGCGGGCGGCGTTGCCGGGGTGTCAGGCGCTGTGGTCGATGCGAGGGCAGCAGCAGGCGGCGGAGCCGCTTCGCCTGCGTGGTCAGCGCCCGGCGGTGCTGCTCCGACGGGGGAGAGCAGCGGCAGCGGTGTGTGTGGTGCCATGTCGCCGCGATTGCGCAGCAGCGGCAGCCGCAGTCGCTTCCAATCGCCGTCATCCAGCCGCCGCCTGATACCGACGGGTGCCGCTACTGGCGTTTCTGGTGGCGGTGGCAGCAACGGCGCGCCACCATCATCGCCTGGCGGCTCCGTGCCTCTCACACGGGGCCAGTCCTGGTGGGCTAAGAGCACCGTGGCACGAGAGCTGGTGTTCCTCAAATAGTGAAACGCAATACAGTTTAGAACCATGCGTTGACGCTTGCGGACTATAGCGGTCCCGGTAACATGGTAGCAGGGCTCCTATCTTAATGTCTCCAGACATGAATTGGCCATTTTGGCCGTTTTCTGGACATTCCTTCCGGGGCCTAATGTCTGGGGCTAGACTTTGTTGGCCCGGGTTTGGGGCGGGTTTGTCCGAATTCCTATGAGAAAGCCCCAAACCGCCCTATGCTCAGACGAAAGACGGCGGCCAGCCGGCCGTTATTGTCTGGAGCCAGACATCACCCCGAAAACAAGATACAAACCCTGCGTGGTAGCCTTTGTCGTTGGGTGCGATTGAAGGCGCTGTGGCAGTTTCCGCACATTTCCTAGCCGGTGGCTTGATAACTTGCTCGAGTGTTTGATACGCCTTTGAACTGAACACGGGCGTTTGCGGCCACTTAATAGTTACTTGCTAGAGTAGTTGATGATTGCTAGCTGCCAATGACCGTACAACATGAATTCTGTTAGGTCAGTGGTGTGTTCGCTTTGGGTTTGACGCCTGTAACGTTGAAGATAGCGTAATGCGGAGGCTGAAGATGTCCATTCATGACTTCATGACAAATCTGAGGACTGGGGCATTCAAGTCACAATTTGCGAGGTAGTGGTGCGGAAGAAGTGTACTTGGTGTTTGGAGCTGGGGCGAAACGCCGACACGGGCCGGCTTGAGTGTGTGTGAACCGGGACGCATTTGAAGACACCTCAGCGCGCGTAGTGAAGCTTACGTGTATGATGGACACTTACACATCGCTACAATGGCCCAGCGCCAAAGAGACGAGCAACGGAGCAAGCGGAGATGTCGCCTATGAGGTGGGGAGACACGTGTAGGGAGCGTTGATAGGTTTGGGGCTGTTCAGTAGCCAGCAGCCCAGGCTCAAGACTCATGAGGCGGGCATGCTCTTAATGGGCGTAGCACCAGCTCTTATGTGAGAGTGTAATATCTTTGTAAACAAGGCTCTTTGGGCTCTTCGGGCTCGGCCTCCGTGGCGTGGCGTTGGGCATCCTGTGAGGCATCCTCTCGCCATCCTGCGTTGCATCCTTGGGATGGGAAGGCCTTGCCAGCCGGGTGTATGACACCACACGTAGAAAAACCGGATCAGATCAGCTTCAGAGCACAAAGCAGTCCCACGGGTGCTTCTCGTGCTGGACCGGCACGATTGAACCTGCCCAAGCTACCAAGCCATCCTAATTCGTCAAGTGAATATATTTGCTCGCGCCAGATACACTACCTGCATTCATAATTTAACTCTAGACCTTGTGCGCCTTGGGAGAGTTCTAAGCTGGTTGTTTCGTCGCGAGTAAATCGCCATGACTATGGCTGTAATTAGAACTGGCTTATAAGTAATGACAGAATCAAATTTATAGACCGGGGCTGCGCTCGTGCAGCATCCGGCAACACAGCTATAAACGCGCTGGGGCGGTTGTTAACCTCAGCTGCAACGGCCTATAACTAGCTTCACATCAATATTGGAGCTGCCAGGGGGCTTGGGAGCAGCAGCGTAAAGGAAATGTCTGCACGCGACCGCGACAAGCGCCTCGGCGGCAGCCGCATGATGCGAAAGGTGAGTTTCTACGTGCTTACGGCTCAGCCAGGACGCGGGCCTCGGCTGGGGGAGCTCGCGCCGCGTGGGCCCGGTGTGGGGGCCTTGTCGCGTCCGTGGGTTGGGTTGGGCTTCAGGGAAGAGGGCTTCGGGTCGCGGCCAACGCCGCAGGCCAGGTGCACACGGTCTTTGTGCATGGGCATTGGGTCACCAGGTTAGAGAGTCACGCGGGAGGTCTGGCGCCGATCGGGGTGTGCGCTGTGTTTGGGGTGCGGGCCTGCGCCTTCTGTAGGCCCATGCATGCCGGCGCATGCTGCTCGTGAGCATACTCATCTGGGCGAAACGCCAGATAGCCCCCGCCAGCTGGAGCCTATCGGTTCCACGGTGACCTTCGCTTACGGCTGCCGCTCTTAGTGCCCTGTACAGCTGTCCTGCACACACGTGTACCCCCAAGCTCGCACACGCCGTAAACACAAACACGACACAAGCACAAGCACAAAAACACACGCACACGCACAGGCCGAGGCGCTGGGCCTGGAGACGCGCAACGTGGCGAACTCCTACCTGCTGCCGGTACTGCGCAGCAGCAGCGCCACCGCCGGGCCCGGCTCGCCGCACACCGCCACGGCGGGCGGCGGCAGCTTCCACGAGGCGCAGCAGTGGAACGCCAACATGAGCCCCAAGGCGCTCACGGCGCTGCGCACCACGCGCATGCTGCAGTCGCTGGGCCAGAAGGTCATCTTCTCAAACGACCCCTACGTCAACAGCGCATTCGAGTCGCTGCTCACCACCAAGGTGCGGAAGGCGGGGGGGGGGGGGCGGGGCGGGGCGGGCGAAGGCAGGGCGGGCGAAGGCGAGGGTGCAGTGACTCAGGCGGGTGCGGGTGAAGGCGGGGTGGGAAGGAGGCAGATGGGCAGCGATGGGGGCTGTGTAATCAACACGGGTTGGGTGGCGCGGGGCTGGGCTGGGGTGGGCTTCCAGCCTGCTCACACTGCCTTCCCTTGGTCACGTGATCACACTCAATCTGCCTCCCTATCTCACATACACACACACGTGATCACACTCAATCTGCCTCCCTATCTCACATACACACACTCTCTCTCCCTCTCTCCCTCACCCCCTCTCTCTCGCTCCCTTGCTTCACTGCAGGTGTCGGGTGTGCCCTCCGACATCGCGCCCGAGCTGGCGGAGCTCATTGCGCGCCGCGCACCGCCGGGCGGCCGCCTGCGGCCCAAGGGCAGCAAGGCGGCGGCGCTGAAGCGAGCCAAGCGGCTGGTGGGAGCGGGGGCCGCGCCCGCCGTGAGCGAGGTGCCGTTTAGCGACGCGCTGCGCGTGTGCGACTTGGAGCGGGACAAGAGCGCGCTGCCCACGCTGCTGCGCGCCTACATCTTCAACAAGGTTGGGAGGGCGGAGCTGGAGGGGGGAGGCGGGATGAATAGGGTTGAGGGAGGGTGGGGGGTTTGAGAGGCCGGCGGGGCTGGAGGAGGGGGGTTGCTGGACCGGGTGTGGCTTGGGGTACGATCCTGTGTGGCAAGGCGGCACAAGCGACTCCGCCGCAGTGATGGGCCAGAATGGGACATAGGCAGGCCGCCGGCTCGTGGGAATCCTGAACGACGCCGGCCCGCCCCAACCCTTCATTCACGTACGGTACCCTTGCTCCACTGTCGTCTCCGGCCCCGCCTGCAGCACCGTGTGATTGTGCCCAAGCTGGAGGAGTACTGCGACGCGCTGGGGCGGCAGCGGCCCGCGCCCATGCTGCAGGCGGCGGCGCTGCTCATGCAGCACGGATACTTCTTCGCGGCCATCAAGGTGCGGTGGAGGGGGTAAATATTATCCAGTCCCAAACCGGAGGAGGGGGGATTATATACATGTTAAATAAAGGCGGGTGAAGGTGGGGGAAGGGCGGTGCTCGATGAGTGCTGTGCGCTGGCAGGGGCACCTGACTGGAGCGAGGTGAGGCAAAGGACCAGAAGCTCCAGTCGCATGCACAGTGCCCACGTTGACATTACCTACACACACACACACAAAACACAAACACACAAAACACAAACACACATACACACACATACACACGCAGGTGGTGTACAGCAACTTTGAGGCGCTGCAGGCCACGCTGAGCGAGATGGAGGGGCTGGTGGCGCAGCACATGGCCACCGGGGACTGGGACACGGCGGCGGCGCTGTGGAACTGGAAGGACCCGGACAGGGAGCTGTTCCTCAAGCAGGTGGGGGCGGGCTGGGTGCGGAGGGTGCAGCTAGCGGGGGGCGGGGCGAGGCCGCGCGCGCGCGCCCGCGCACCCCCTCGGCCGCTATCCCACCCGCCACCACGTTCTCACCCAAATGCCCTTCTCGCCCCCCCCCCCCGTTCTCCACATCAACGGCTACCCCCCCACCCCATGCTCTTCATACTTGCGGTTAAATCACTCTGTTCTCCATGGACGGCTGCCTCCCCCCCTGCAGTTTAAGGAGCTCAAGATCATCAGCTACTACCTGGACGTGCGCAAGCAGCTGCGGGCGCTGAAGGACCAGGGCGTGGTGGCGCTGTGCCGCGTGGAGCGAGAGATGCTGCTCAAGGTGTGTCTTTGTGTGTTTGTGCGTGTGTGTGTCTGTGTCTGTCTGTCTGTGTCTGTGTCTGTGTCTGTGTCTGTGTCTGTGGAGGGGCAGGAAGGATGAAAGGCAGAGTGAGGGATTGCCTGGGCAAGGCACTGGAGGGCGAGGGGATCGACATCTGTTACGTGCCGTACATCCACGGAACCCTAGCATGGGCACACCTAAAATGTTGGCAGATAATGACGTCAAACTCAAGTGGATACAGTCAAAGCAGTTCTCTCACTCCCACCATCCCATATTTCTTATTGTCCGCATGCAGGTGATCCAGGACTTTAAGCTGCAGCTGCAAGAGGACTACGCCGCACACCAGGCGCAGCTGGCGCGGGAGGCGGAGGAGCGCGCGCGGGCGCAGGCGCGAATGGAGGCGCAGGCGCGCGCGGCGGCGGAGGCCGCGGCGCGGCGGGCGGAGGAGGCGGCGCGCGTGGAGGGGCGCGCGCGCGCGGCGGCGGAGACCAAGGCCAAGCGGGAGGCGGAGATGCGGGAAAAGGCTCGCGAGATGGACCGTAAGCGTGAGGAGGTGCGCAGGCGGGCCGAGGACAACAAGCGCAACGGCGGACGCAAGGCGGGCCCGCCGGGTGCCGGCAGCCGCGGCGCGCGTGGCCCAGCAGGGGCCGAGCACTCCGCTATGGCGGACGCCGCAGCCGCGTTGTTTGAGGACGGCACGCCCATGGATGAGGACGGCCCGCTGGTGGACCCTGACGCGGATGGCGAGGGGCTGGAGGGGGAGGCCTCGGCGGCGGGCATGGGCGCGGGCGAGGGCGAGGCGGGAGCGGAGGCGGAGGCGGGGGCGGAGGCGGAGGCGGAGGCCGCGGCTGCTGCGCCGGAGAGCAGTGAGGCGATCATCGCTGCGGAGGCGGGCGACACGGTTGCGGAGCTGGGGGCGGGCGGGCGCGGCGCACCGGGCGGCTCTCGGCAGGGCTCCCGGCCGGGCAGCGCGGCGGTGGCGGCGGCGGGCGGCGATGCCGGGGAAGGGGAAGGGGAGGCGGCGGCGGAGGGCGCGGACCCGAACCGGCCGCCGGTGCGTGTGCACCTGCGGCCGGGCAGCCGGGGTCTCAAGGTGGCTTTGAGCATGGACGGCGAGGGCGCGGGGCCGGAGGCGGAGGAGCTGCGGCGCGGCATCGAGGACATGAAGCGGGCCATGAGCGAGGTGAGGAGAGGCGATGGAAGGCAGGGGGGATGCAAGGATGTTTGGAAAAGGGGGAGGAAGGGGGAGGGCGCACACCACGGAGGCGGCGTGCGTGCGCAGTGTAGCTGTGTGGTCGTGTGCGCTCCTCTTGCTGCTCAGAACGCATGGAGCCCGCTGATTACGGCCGTTGTTTCGCATCGCCGCATCGCGATCGCAGGAGCGCCAGCGCAGTGAGGAGGCGGCGGCGCAGCTGAAGGCTCTGACGGTGGCGGGCGGCAGCCGCCCCGGCACCGCGTCGTCGGCGGCGCCGCTGCCCGCCATCCGCCTCAACATCAACCTCACAGCCGGCACCACAGACGAGCGGCTTAAGGTGGGGACAGGGCGGCGAGGGCTGAGAGGACCGGGGTTGGCGAGGGCTACGAGGACGGAGGACTACGAGGGCTGAGAGGACGGAGGACGGAGGAGCCTTGTCGATAGGACGGGAGGGCTGCCGCTGTCCTAGCCCCCCCTGCTTTTCGCTATGGCTGCACGCGTTGCAGGCTTGCAGCATGTGCAGACCCAGCCCGCCGCCGCCGTCCTAGTTGCCTCAACCAATGCCCGGCCCAACACTCGACCAATGCCCGACCCAACGCTTGACCCAACCCCGCAGGAGATGGAGGCTGCGCTAGAGGCGGAGCGTGCGGAGTTTCAGCGGCGTCTGGAGGAGGAGCGGGCGACCCTGGCGGCGGTGCTGGCGGAGGAGAAGTCCAAACTGGAGGACCATCTCAACGCCCAGAAGAAGTTATTCGACGAGGTGCGTGTGTCAGCACCGGTGCTGGTACGAGGGCTGTGCTGGTGTGGCACCAGAGCAGGTGCCCTTGAACAACTCTAGCCGCACGACCAGTCAAATGCCACCAAGCCCGCCAGACCGCGCGCAATCGCGCTCTCCTCTCCTTTGTCCTCCCTCGCACACACCAATCTTGCTATCATTCTGCCGCTTCTTCCGGACCTCAGGAGCGGCAGCGGCTGCTCCGAGACATGTACGAGCAGCAGGGCGCCGACATCGACCAGCAGCTGGCGGCCAGCGTCATGTCCATCGAGGCGCTCAAGGCGCAGCGCGACCGGCTCAAGAGCGCGGGAGGCAACGGCGGCAGCCGCAACACGTCCGGGCGCAACGCGGCGCAGGCGGAGGAGGCGGCGCGGCTGGAAGCGGCGGTCAAGGTGCGGAGGGCCTTGCGGTGGTGTGGGCTTGTGTGGGCGGGTGGGCCCCGTGTCGTGGCTTGGGTGCCAGACGCGCTCCCGGTGTGGTCCCTATTCTTCACAGTGCTTGCCATAATACTTGACCGATGCAGTAAATGCGATTAAGCTTACACACATTGCTATGCGCCCTGTGCGTTCGCGTCGTTGTTCAGATGCTGGAGAAGAAGCTGGACGACGAGCTGTCGCACGTGCGGCAGCTGGAGGACGAGAAGGGGCGGGTGGAGGCGGAGCGCACCGCACTGGAGGCGGCGCAGCGCATGTTGGAGGCGCAGAAGAGCCAGGCGGAGCTGGAGAAGGTGAGGCGTGTGTGCGTGTGTGTGTGGGGCGAAGGATAGTCCATTCCAACCCCAAAACAAACTACTGAGGGGTTGGGGGCGTCGGGGCTTAGGGGGTGGGGGGCAGGCGGTCATGGGCAGCGGTGGGATCAGAGTGGTACTGGGCAGCGGGTAGCTAGCAACCCATGTCCCCTGCAGCCCACGAGGCACTAAACGACCACCTCGTGCGCCGTGGGCACGTGGAAGCCCAACATGCTCTCCCTCTGCCTCTCCCCCACCACCACCACCACCTAACCACCACCACCGCCCTGGTATGGCCCCCTGCAGGCCAAGGCTGAGCAGGAGAAGGGCGCGCTGCAGGAGCAGATCGCCAAGACCATGCGCATGTTCCAGGAGCAGCTGGCGCAGACCGTCAAGATGGCGGCCATGCTGCAGGCGCAGCGCATCCTGGGGGCCGCCACCGGCGGCGCCGCGCCGCAGCTGCAGATGGGACCCATGGGTCCCGTGGCCACGCCCATGGGCGGCATGGGCGGACCCATGGGCCTCATGCAGCAGCCGTCGGCCGGCAGCATGAGCATGGGCGGCATGGGCATGGGACTGCCGGGGAGCGCCAGCATGGGCCCCGCGGCGGCGGCGGCGGCCATGGGCGGCGGGCTGCCGGGCAGCGCCAGCATGGGCGGCCTGCCGGGGATGGGGAGCATGGGCAGCATGGGCGGCGCGGCGGCGGCGGGGGCGATGCTGCCGCAGCCGGCGGGGCCGACCGAGGTGGACGACCCGCCCACGCAGGAGGAGATCGTGGCGTACGGCAAGGTGAGGCGCGGTCCGGCGGCTGGCGCTTTTGGTGACGGGACCTGAAACCTGAACACAGGGACAATAACCCCAACCCCGCCTCGCCACCGGTCGTCTAACTTGACCCCCATCCCCACACAGAAACACGTAGACACGCACAGAAACACACACACTGTTTGCGCAATGTTTTCCTTGTGCTCTTTGACACACGCTGTATCCCACACGCATCCTCACCCACCCTCCTCCTCCTTCCCCTCCTCCTCCGCTTCCCTTCCTCCCTCCCGCGCAGTACCTGGGCATGGACGTGGTTGAGGACGCCGACTTGATCCACATCGCCGAGTGGGCGCTCACGGCGCCGCTGCCCGAGGGCTGGACCGTGCACCTGGACGGCGAGGGCAACGAGTTCTTCTACAACGCCGCCACCAACGCCTCCACATACGAGCACCCCATGGACGAGCACTACCGCGCCTACTACCGCAAGATGAAGGAGCAGAAGCAGCTGGCCAAGATGGCGGAGGCGCAGCAGGCGGCGGCGGGCGGCAAGTAGTTTGCGGCGCGGGGGTTGATGGCGACATGTGTGGCGTGCGTTGGGTGATTGGTGCGTGGCGTGTGGTGATGGGGTGGTTGGTGGAGGGATTGTCCTGCGAATTGAAGGGACCGTGAGGCAGAGATGGTGACGTGCGATCGGTGTAGTTGCAGGTGGTAGGGTGCTCGCTGTACGCTTCCTAAGCATAGTTTGTTTTGGGTCCTGATGGCCGTGCTCGTGTAGCCGTTGGTGCGAGAGGGTGAAGGAAGGAAGGAGGAGTCAACTGGGTGCCGTGGATTCTGGGCAAGCTGGGCCGGAAGGCTTGCCGGCGGTTATATGATTGCTTGTGCTTTAGCTTCTGTGGTTGGCTGCATGCATCGTTGCGCGCGTATCAGCAGGAAATCTGAATGGACGCAACGAGGCTGCGTGGCTGCTGTGCGCGGTCTCAGGCATCCGCGGGGCGGGGTCTTCATCCAACAACAAGCGGCAGTGAAGGGGCGGGCAAGGAGGAATGTGCGCAATGTGTCGCAAGCCCACGACCGCGTATTCATTAGCGCTGTGACGCGCCCTGCTGCAAATTATGGTAAACGAGTTGTGGGGTCACTACACGAGTACACGTGCCGGTGCACGAGGTCTGCACCCATTGCGGTGCATGTAACATTGAGCTTTGTCCCGCTTCTTCAATCCCCAGCAATACGAGTTCTTTAAACTGAATCACTACAGCCCGGGTACAATATAAAGATCCATCACTGGCGTACAGTTGCCGCTTGGCTCTCGCTACGGCGCCAGGGCACTGCATCTGTACCGCAGCCAACAGCGTGTGCCGCCGCGGAACTGTGTCGGTCGCCTCAGTGCCGTCCCATTTGACAAACACCCTCTGACAGCCGCCTTCCGATGCCCCACCACGCTTCAAGAAGGCACGGCCGCAGGGGCCGCCGCATCCCCTGCCCCTGCCTCTCCGCCCCCAGCCCCAGCCCGGCGCCTGTGCTGCCCCGCGCCGGCGGCAGAGCGCCGCTTGTAAGGCCCCGACAGGTAGCCATAAGCCTGCCGCCGGCCCTCAGCCCCCTGCCGCCGGCCCTGCTGCTGCGCCGCCTGCCCCGACGCTCCCCCCTCGGGCCGTGTGTCTGTTGCAGGCTGCTCCGGGCGCCGTTGCGGCCGCTGCTGCCGCGGTTGCGGCTTCTGCGGCGGCTGTGACTGCTGGGGCCAGCCCAGCGCGGCATCAGACCCGACTGCGGCCCCCTCCACAATGGCAGCCAACAGCCCCTGCGTCGCAGCGCGCGAGTAGCCGTCCCAGCCCACCACCGCACCCGCACCCGCACCCGCATTGGCTGCTCCACTGGGCCCCATGCCATCACCCCCCGGCGCCTGCAACAGCTCGCGCAGCGAGACCACCGCGGATGAGCCGGCGCCGCCGACGCGGCTGGCGCCTGCTGGCGCCTCGGCCTCCAGGCACACACGCGCCCTCGCCATCACCGCTTCCATCCAGGTCGGTGGCGCCTGCAGCCCCAACACCACCAGCGCCCACACCAGGCCGCCCAGAGCCTCTGAGTCGTAGGCTCCTAGCTGCGACTCCACAGCCTGCAATCGAAGTACAAGTGAGGCACGACACCAGATGGAGACCAGCGTGGAGGAAAGAACGGGGAACACTTGGCTAAAGTTTGCTCATGTGCACGCAAATACATGGCAAGACTCAAGCAGGAATATTGTCGGACAAGGCACCATCCGCCACGCTCTATCACGAAGCACACCCGATTACGCTGACGTTTCTGGTGAGGGGAACATATTGTAAATCAAACATGGCATGTTTATTCCATGAGACCACAAGGAAGGACAGGTTGCATGTGTGCACGTGGCATGTGTGGTGGGGCCACGCACCTTCATGTACGCACGCAGCCAGGCCGCAGGCGGTAGCCCCGCATCCATCTTGGCAATGGCCACAAGCAGCTGCGTCAGCAGCCGCGGCGGCAGGTGCGCTGGTGACGCCGTCGCCACCGCCGCCGGCGCCGAGGATGTTGACGTGGCGGACGTCGCCTCCCCGGCCTCGCCGCGAGCACCAGCCGCCACAGGCCCAGTGGCGGCGGTGTCTGCAGCTGCTGCATCCGAGGCAGGACCAGCTGCCGCTGCTGTTGCTGCTGTTGCTGCCGTTGCCGCCGCCGCGAGGCGGTTCTGGGTCTCCTCCAGAAGCGCCGTCAGCCAGCCGGCGTGTGGCCGCACGTCCATCTCCGCCAGAGCCGCCGCCATTCCTACCAGCTGCTCGTTGCGCAGCAGTGACAACTTGGTAGCGCTACCAGACAGCAGCACCGCCAGCAGCCGCTGCCGCGCGCGGGCGGCGCTGCGTGCTGCTGCAGTGGCCGCAGCAGCGGCCAAGGTGCCGGCGCCGGCGCCGGGCGCGGGCGTCGCAGCAGCGGACGAAGGAGAGGCAGAAGCAGTGATGGGGGCGGCTGCGATGGAAGATGAAGAGGAGGAGCTGGGCGGACACGGCGGTGGCGGCGGCGGGGGCGTGGCGGTGCTGTGGCGCCGGAGAGTGGCGAGGGCTATGACGGCGTCCGCAAGGTCATCTGGGGCCAACACGTCGTGTTTGGACGCCAGAGCGGCTGTAGCGGGAGGTCGGGGGGGTGGTTGGGGCGAGGGACAGCAGGCGCGTCGGTGCTCGTTGAGCCGGGGTGTGAGGGGCCGGGCCGTGCAGACCAGGCAGTCAGGCTATGACCGCGAAGCACGTCACGCAGGCGCCCTGCATATCCGGGTCTCGTGCTGCTTACTGGAATGGCAAAAACAGAACTACCGATATGTGTGTATGTATGAACATCGACGCCCCCCCCACATACACACACACATACGCACCCAGACTCACCACACGTCGCCTCCAGCCACGCCGCCTCCGGCCGCACGCCCGCACGCGCCACCGCCAGCATCATGCGCGCCAGGCCGCCCGCCGTGAAGCGCGCCAGCTTGTCGCCGCACTGCGCCAGGTAGCGCCGCAGCCAGGCCGCCGCCAGCTCCACCAGCTCCTCATCCACCGCCCCCGCACCGGCACCCGCACCCGCACCCGTACCCGCACCCGCACCCGAATCCGCACCAGGCGTATGGCTGCTGCCGCTGTGGGCGGCGCTGCTGCTGCTTTGGGTGCTAGAGATGCGCGCGGCAGCAGCGCGCAGCAGTGCCGGCTGCAGCGCCTGGAGGTGCAGCAGCAGGTCCGGCAGCGCACGCGGGCTGGTCTGCGGCAGGCTGGCAAAGCTGGACTCCAGGCAGCGCCGGGTCCAGGAGCCCGGCAGCGGCTTCGGCTGTAGCAGCCCCGCCTGCTGCTCCTGCTGCTGCTGCTGGCCCGGCTGTAGCACAGCCTGCTGCTGCTGCTGCTGTTGTTGGTATGCCGCCAGGAAGGCGACCACGGGAGGCAGGTCAGCCGGCTTGAGCTGCGGCATGAGCGCCTCAGACAACGCCACGAACTGCCCACCCCAGGCCGGCCCCACGCGCCACCGCAGCCGCGTCACCGCCCACGCGAGCCCTGCCAGCTGATGCGGCTGTAGCTGGCCGCCAGCCAGCCGCCGCCCCGCCGCCGCCAGCAGCAGCTCGCGGCAGCGCGGCCCCGGCTGGAACCCCACCTCCGCCACCGCGCCGAGCACCCTCACCAGCTCCTCGCTACCCATGCCCTCCTCCTGCTGCGGTTGCAGCGGCTGCTCCGCCCCCTGGGCTGCTGCGCCCCGTGCCTCCCGCCGCTCCTCGCCGTCCAGGCGGGCGCTTATCGCCTCCTCGTAGAGCGCCAGCCACGGGGTGGTGGGCCGCACCCCCAGCTGCACCAGACCCCATAGAAGAGCCACCAGCTGAGGCCTGCAGTGGACGGAGGGGGGGAGGTTATGTGCCCGAGCCCAACGAAATAGGTCCCAATACGTTAGTCAAGGAATCGGGGGGGGGGGCAAAGGGGCAAGGGGGGGCACTAGGGTGGCGCGGGCGACAGACGGTGGCCAGGACATTCCGCTGTACCCAAAGCATCCGAGCACCATCTACCTGCGGCAAACCAAGCTTCCTGACCTTTTCCCGCCTTTTGATGTCTGGTATGGCTCCAGCGGGCGCACGCGAACCACCCTCCTCCCTCCCCCATGCCCTCCCTCTAGCCCCTCCAGGGCCCGGGCTTCACGGCTTCCACCCACCCGCTCAGGCTGGTCAGGCCCAGCTGCAGCTGCCCCATGCACTGCCCCAGCCAGGCGTCGCCCGGCCGCACGTTGAACGCCGCCAGCGCGCCCACCACCTCCGCCAGCTCAGCACTCGGCAGCCGCAGCAGCCCTGGCGTGCCGGCAGCAGCAGGCTGAGTAGCCGCCCCCGGGTGCTGGGCCGCCGCGCCTACCGCAGCCGCGCCTGCGGCGGCAGCTGCGCCTGCCGCGGCCTTGCCGGTAACCGCCGGGTCCGCTGCCGCGGCCGCGGGCGCACCGCCTACAGGCGTTGCATAGCCGGATGCGGACGGCGAGGAGGCGGGCGAGGCGGCGGGCGAGGCGCTGGGCGGCGGCCGGCCCAGCGCCTCTGCCAGCTGGCGCAGCACCTCGGGCGAGGCGGAGCGCAGAGCGCCCAGCGACACGATCACCGCCGCCGTCTCGCGCGGCGAGAGCGCCCCCTGGTGAGCCCTCAGCAGCGCGTAGGCGTGCTGCAACGCGTCCGCCAGGGTGGCTGCGTCCACTGGGCCCTGCGGGCTGGAGCGCCATGCGGCGGCGAGCGCGGAGAAGGCCGCTACCACGTCAGCGGGGCCGGTCCAGGCGCCCACGGCGCGGGTGGTGCCGGCTCCGAAAGCGGCGGAGGATGTGGGGGGCTCGAGGCCGGCGCGCCCCGCCTGCTCGAGGAGTAGCGCATGCACAGACGCGAGGTCGGCGGCGCAGGTGGCAAGGCGAGCGGAGAGGGGCGCCTCCAGGCGCGCAGCCCGTTCGGGGCCAGCGGCGTCAGGAAGGGCGGCGCCGGGCACCGACGCCCCGGCCGCAGAGTGCGCGGCCGCCCTGTTGCGTCCATGCTGGGGCGCTCTCAGCCAAAGTGCTGGGGGCTTTTGCAAACCATTTCCAGGCCTCAACGTGGCATCGTGCAGAACTGCGGCCCTGTTAGCCGCAAAGTGACATGTACCTCGCATATATGGTAATTATAGATAACTGGGTTGACGAGGATTTGTCGATACAGTGCTATGTCAAAGTTAAATTATATGGTTGCGCTTGTCGTCGCGTTCTGTTTCACTACATTCACTTAATCAAACATGCGATATATAACATACTGCACAATTTACCTGCTTCGGGTTTCGCCGCGGTGCACGAAACACGATCGATGGCGCCTACCCATCGTTCTCGCACCCCCCGTCCAGCACATTGAGCTCCGAACCCATGTAACTCCCGCACTCGCGTAGCGAATCTGGATTGCCTGGCACCCCAATGTCTGGAGCGAGGTGTGTCGTTTCGTAGCTGGAGGGTTCACACTGGCCTATGCAGTGTGCACAGGTGTGCACTGATGTGGGCGAATTTCAGTTGACACTCCGTTCATGGCATTGTCATGCTTCTACTAAAATCACCACCCATGCCACGTTACCATTACGCAATGCATGTCAAACAGGGGTTTTGAAAAGCCTGGAGAAGCTGCCCAAGGGCTGCCCCCTTTTGACCCTTCACTGTCCTTCCTCAGGACTTGACGCTCGCGCGTGCAGTTGCACGCAAAACCGTACACAGCAGGGGTCGTATCTTGTTTGCGGGGGAATGTCTTGACCCAGACATTCCTGGCCTCTGGAGCGGAAATTTTTGTCAAGGGGGTAGACAAACAGGCCCCCAAATCCACGATTTTTTTGTCTAGACAAAGTGCCTTTGTGGAAGCCATGTAAAATGTCTAGACATCTTGACATGTTGCAATTTCGCTTTTTCGCAACTGTAAACGGCGGCTTTTGTATCTGTTTCACGCAGTGCAACACTAATGAACAAGTCCAAATGCGATCATATGCACAGGCATGTCGCAGCGCGTTTCCCCAAGCAACTCTGAGCCTTCGCTTGCCTGCGCGGCGTACATGCTATACCTGCTAACTGCTTGCTGTCACCGAAGTGCCGGGGCCAAAGCCATGACCAGTCACAGTTCTACCGCACATACACACAGGCAGAGCGCCATCGCGGCCTAACCGCTTCCAGTTTAGTCATCTTCACACGTCGGCACACACCCTCGTGCATCGAATCCCCAATACACTATCGTCCCTTCTTTCAACGTTTCAATCATACACAATCGTATCGGGTATGTATTTGCTAGATGGACCGCTTTCAAAGAATTCAAACGTTCGTATGCCAAATTATTAGCACGAGACATCCACATTCTGAACGGCCTCCTCCTCAGCCTCCTTCAGAAGTGCCTTGACATCAATCTCACACACACGATGCTTCACACGGGACGGGCGGGCGTTGTGGCTGCTGCGCTGGGGCACGCGGCCAAGCTTTGCAGCGAACTTCTGAACTGCAGGCCCCAGCAGCGTTGCATCAAACTCAGCATACGGGGCAAGGGAGACACCAGCCACAGGCCGCTGCTGGTACGCAATTGGTGGGCCCACAAGGCGCACACGCATCAGTACGTCAAGGGTGCCAAGCTTCATGCTTGCCCGGCCAGGCGTCTTGATGTCATTCATCGCGCTGAAGCCACGCTCAACTTCTGCCGTAGATGGCTGCAGCACAAGCATAATCTGCACCAGGACAGTGAGCTCACGGCCCATGCCAGACAGCCACGACAAGAGCCTCTCATAGAACGGCCTCGCCTTCATAACATCACCACTCTTCTTCTGCTCCTTTGCCACTGCAATCAGGCGCGCCCGAGCCATCACCCACTGGTCAACTGCCAACAGGCAATCATCACCCAAGACGGGCTTAAAGTGCTGTGCCAAAGCGGCCACCTCTTCCTCGCCATACTTCGGCACACCGGAATCAGCAGCCAATGCACGGGGGCCCAGCACCCCAAACTTTGCAGCCACTGAGACATCAGCGGGGAATCGCATTTTGATGTTCTCAACCAGCTTCTTGACCATGCTGCTGAGAGCAAGCTTGCTGCGGAATAGAGTCTGAGGGAAAGCCGCCCAGCTCGGTGCCGTAGGTGCCGTGTCATCATCGTCGCTGCCAGACTCCGCTGTCGTGTCAGTGTTGGTGTCAGAGCCGTCATTGTCGCTGTCAGACTCCGCTGTCGTGGTGGCGGTGGTGGTGGTGGCAGGCGCGATCGTCGTGGGAGGGGTTGTCAGCACCATCTGGTGGCCGTGGAACACGCCATCCTTCGCTGCAAGGTCCTTGATCAGGGCCTGGATACCACTGCCGCATGCCTTGGACGCATCGCATTTTCGGCACGTATGCGCCTTGCAGTCATGCTTGCAGTCAGCGCAGTTCGCAGCCTGGAGTTTGACCATCTTCACATAGTGGGTCAGGGGCTGCGAGCAAGCAGGAAGGGTGCACGTTGTAACGTGTCAGCCGATAAAGATGCAGCCGAACGCCATGCCTGTTGTACATGCCGTATGCATACACTACAGCACACTACGCCCACTAGTACCGCTTACCAAATGTGCCACAAACGTTGCTACACCACCACACACCAACACACCACAAACGTTGCTACACCACCACACACCAACACACCAAACGAACACACACCAGCACGCACGCGCGCCGCGCCCACATGTGCGCCATGCACAATTGCCCACGCGCCGCGCTCACAAACGCACCATGGCATCCTTGCCGCAGGCGTAGGCCGAACGGATTAGGCTGCACAGCGTTGGGTTGAGCTTGACCTTCTGCTTCTCGACAATGTTGGACATCTTCGTGTGGTTCTTAGCCGCGCCTATAACGTCCAGATGGTTCTTGGAGAGAAGGTGCTTGTTGAACAAAGTCATGTTCATGACCTGCAGCAGAACACAAGGGATTTGCAAGCTTACGCAAGCATGCGGGGAGGCGGCTGGGTAGCAGGTCCTGTCTTAGCTGTCAGGCTGCAGCTGTAAATGGGTACCCCAGACGGTGCGCCGCAGTGCATGCGCTTGCTTGCGTGCAGTATGCGCACACCCCTAGTCTCTCCTAATCCGGCTCACACGCTGCATTGCCAGGCTACATGGTTGCAAGCACACTCACTTTGTTGCCGCCCTTGGTCCAAACAGAGGCCTTCGCACCGGGGTGCTTCATGCAGGCAAGGCACAAGAACGTGCACTCAGGAGTCCTGACGAAATTGTGCCCGATCCCATTCCAACGGCTGGTGTTCTTGATGTTGACGAACTTCGCAATACGCACTGATTCATTATTCCAATCTGCAAGCAGGTGGAGTGTCTCGGTTAGTAGCAGGTGACCAGTATGCCCTATGCGTAAAAAAGAAGCCCGCACGCTCGTGCATCGAAGCTTACCGATGGCGCCATGGCCGCAGGCATTGCGGCCACGCTTCGTGCCCATGTCTGCAACCTTGTCGTTTCCATCGTCTTCGCTAGCCTCAACTGCATATCAATGCGACATGGTGTTCAGAAGCCAGTAAGGGCATGCACGAATACGTAGCACGTAGGAAGGCACGAAGAGCAGGCAAGAAGCAGGAAGGAGACAGGAACTGGCAGTAGGCCATGAGGCTAACTCACCGTCATCCATGTCGCTTTCGTTGTCAACATCAACAATTGGCGGGGTAGCAGGAATCGACGACCCAGGGCCACCGGCGGCGGCCGCGAGCGACTCCTTTACGGTGGCGGGCTTGGCAGGGGGTGTGGCGCTGGTCTCGGCAGCGGGCGCGGCGCTCTTGGCAGCAGGCGCGGGAGCGGGCGCGGCGCTCTTGGCAGCGGGCGCGGCGCTCTTGGCAGCGGGCGCGGCCGCGGGCACGGCGCTCTTGGCAGCGGGCGCGGCGGTCTTTGCGGCCTTGGCGGTGGGCGCCACAGTGCGAGTGCCAGCGCCTGAGAGGTGAGAGGGAGAAGGCAAGGGAGGCACAGGTTGAGACCAGGCCACCCAGAACGGACAGGGCCTTCCAGTTGATGATCACATTATTTCTGCACCCAGCCACCAGCTTACCGCGCGCGGCCGACATCAGCATGGCACTGATGGTGCGCGCCTTTGCCACGGCCTTGGGAACCGGCGCCGTCTTCACGGGGCCCGCCTCATCGTCACTGTTCGTCAGGTCCATGACGATCTGTGACTCAGCGGGCTGAGCAGCCTGCTCCGTGCGCTTTTGAGCCCCGTCCTTCAGGGGGGATCCCGCAGTTGCGAAAGCCACAGTGCCGGTCACTGCAGTTTCAATCCTAGCCTTCTTAGTGACCTTGGTAGAAGGTGAAGGCGACAGCGACGCCGCTAAGACAGCGGCGTAGGTGCGCGCCGTAGGCGCCATGGCGGTCTTGCCCGGAGTGTTAGAGGTGGACATGCTGTGTAGAGTTGCGTAAGAAAAGATAAATACTGTATACAACTGTGATAGTAACGAGAACATGCAAATATAATGGAAGTTTGGATTCTTGATTGCGAAGCCCGATCATGCAGCATGATACGCAAATTATCGGGCAGTAAATGTGCTCATTCCTTTCACGTACTTCACAATGTGCTTTAAGCAGCTCCATACTTGAGATTTCTCATACTGGACATGGACATGCCCAGGACATGCAAGCGTGCGCGTAGTACACCTCGCAATGAACACGATGTGACTGATCCATTCGGCTACATGGGGGCAGTGCAGCAAGGCGGACACGGGGCGGAGTTGGCAAGGCAACCGACCGCATCGACACGGACGGAGCCAACTGCGCTTGTCAGCAACCCGGATGAGAGCAGGATTGGTGCAACGGCGTCACCCATTATGGCCCATTGTGCTGTTGAAGATGTCGGCCAGGTAATGTCTGGCAACTGTACGATACGCCAGGATGCCTTAAATGTAGTCTTGCGTGTAGTCTTGCGTGTAGTCCCCTCCCTTCACTCCGTCTGCGTCTGCGTGTATATCGTTTGCTGCGCGCATTCATGGACGCTTGCGTGTGCAACACATGCTATGCGTCACGTGTGTTCAAATGTCAAGGTGTGGTGCGTGTCATGCCTCCAACTTCCTGCCCCGCCATTGCGCCTTGACTTGCCATACACCTCGCGTACCGTGCGCAGGAAGAATGGCGGCCATACGACAACAAGTATGAATGCAGCAGGACTGGTATTGTGCGGAGGAGACAAGACGGAGGGGCAATTGCAGTGCGCATGCTCAGGGGAAAGCCATGGGTTTACATAAATAGAAAGTCCGTTCAGTTGAGCACTGTTATGGAGGCCTGTTGGAATGACGCATAGGCCGCTCAGAGTTTCAGGACCTGCTTGTTGTAGGAACTTCAAGGAGTGAAAGGGGCTGCAATAGCCTTTGCTGCTGGCTGCAACACGCATGGTGTGAGCGTTATGCAGCCTCTGCTGCTGGGAGGGGCACTGGGTGCGCAGGCGGTGTCAGGAGCCGTAAGCAGGGACCGGGCCGCGACGCGCCCATCCGCACGGGGCCTGTAGGTTGATGCGGTATGCCTGGCGTGTAGAACGCGCGCGCAAACACATGGTACCATGTGATTACAGCGCTGGAAGCTTGGGGAGTCGCTGGTGGGGGCCGTATGCAGCCTCTGCTGCTGGCAGCCGTAAGCAGGGACCGGGCCGCGGCGCGCCCATCCGCACGGGGCCTGTCGGTTGATGCGGTATGCCTGGCGTGTAGAACGCGTGCCCCAACACATTGTACCATGTGATTACAGCGCTGAAAGCTTGGGGAGTCACTGGTGGGGGCGGAATGCAGCCTCTGCCGCCGGCAGGGGCACTGGGTGCTCAGGCAATGTCAGGAACCGTAAGCAGGGACAGGGCAGTGGCGCGCCCATCCGCACGGGGCCTGTAGGTTGATGCGGTATGCCTGGCGTGTAGAACGCGTGCCCCAACACATTGTACCATGTGATTACAGCACTGGAAGCTTCGGAGTCGCTGGTGGGGGCGGTATGCAGCCTCTGCCGCCGGCAGGGGCACTGGGTGCTCAGGCGATGTCAGGAACCGTAAACAGGGACAGGGCAGTGGCGCGCCCATCCGCACGGGGCCTGTAGGTTGATGCGGTATGCCTGGCGTGTAGAACGCGCGCGCAAACACATGGTACCATGTGATTACAGCGCTGGAAGCTTGGGGAGTCGCTGGTGGGGGCCGTATGCAGCCTCTGCTGCTGGCAGCCGTAAGCAGGGACCGGGCCGCGGCGCGCTCATCCGCACGGGGCTTGTCGGTTGATGCGGTATGCCTGGCGTGTAGAACGCGTGCCCCAACACATTGTACCATGTGATTACAGCGCTGAAAGCTTGGGGAGTCACTGGTGGGGGCGGTATGCAGCCTCTGCCGCCGGCAGGGGCACTGGGTGCTCAGCCGATGTCAGGAACCGTAAGCAGGGACAGGGCAGTGGCGCGCCCATCCGCACGGGGCCTGTAGGTTGATGCGGTATGCCTGGCGTGTAGAACGCGTGCCCCAACACATTGTACCATGTGATTACAGCACTGGAAGCTTCGGAGTCGCTGGTGGGGGCGGTATGCAGCCTCTGCCGCCGGCAGGGGCACTGGGTGCTCAGGCGATGTCAGGAACCGTAAACAGGGACAGGGCAGTGGCGCGCCCATCCGCACGGGGCCTGTAGGTTGATGCGGTATGCCTGGCGTGTAGAACGCGCGCGCAAACGCATGGTACCATGTGATTACAGCGCTGGAAGCTTGGGGAGTCGCTGGTGTGGGCCGTATGCAGCCACTGCTGCTGGCAGCCGTAAGCAGGGACAGGGCAGCGGCGCGCCCATCCGCACGGGGCCTGTCGGTTGATGCGGTATGCCTGGCGTGTAGAACGCGTGCCCCAACACATTGTACCATGTGATTACAGCACTGGAAGCTTCGGAGTCGCTGGTGGGGGCGGAATGCAGCCTCTGCCGCCGGCAGGGGCACTGGGTGCTCAGGCAATGTCAGGAACCATAAACAGGGACAGGGCCGCGGCGCGCCCATCCGCACGGGGCCTGTAGGTTGATGCGGTATGCCTGGCGTGTAGAACGCGTGCCCCAACACATTGTACCATGTGATTACAGCACTGGAAGCTTCGGAGTCGCTGGTGGGGGCGGAATGTAGCCTCTGTTGCTGGCAGCCGTAAGCCGGGACAGGGCAGCGGCGCGCCCATCCGCACGGGGCCCGTCGGTTGATGCGGTATGCCTGGCGTGTAGAACGCGTGCCCCAACACATTATACCATGTGATTACAGCACTGGAAGCTTCGGAGTCGCTGGGGAAACGGCATACCAAGCCGCTGCCCACCAGGCCGCACATGCAACCGTCCAAAATCACACGCCCAGCAATGCCAGCCCATGCCTCTTGCATCGCCCGCGCCCTCCAGAATGCTTGACGCCCTGCATGCGTCCCTAGCAGTACAAGGTTTGCCATGACACACGCATGTTGTCAGGCGGAGAAACCGCAGACAGGGCATTCCAAGCCGCTGCCCACCACGCCGCCCATGCAACCGTCCAAAATCACACGCCCGGCAATGCCAGCCCATGCCTCTTGCATCGCCCGCGCCCTCCAGAATGCTTGACGCCCTGCATGCGTCCCTAGCAGTACAAGGTTTGCCATGACACACGCATGTTGTCAGGCGGAGAAACCGCAGACAGGGCATTCCAAGCCGCTGCCCACCACGCCGCCCATGCAACCGTCCAAAATCACACGCCCGGCAATGCCAGCCCATGCCTCTTGCATCGCCCGCGCCCTCCAGAATGCTTGACGCCCTGCATGCGTCCCTAGCAGTACAAGGTTTGCCATGACACACGCATGTTGTCAGGCGGAGAAACCGCAGACAGGGCATTCCAAGCCGCTGCCCACCAGGCCGCACATGCAACCGTCCAAAATCACACGCCCAGCAATGCCAGCCCATGCCTCTAGAATCGCCCGCGCCCTCCAGAATGCTTGACGCCCTGCATGCGTCCCTAGCAGTACAAGGTTTGCCATGACACACGCATGTTGTCAGGCGGAGAAACCGCAGACAGGGCATTCCAAGCCGCTGCCCACCAGGCCGCCCATGCAACCGTCCAAAATCACATGCCCAGCAATGCCAGCCCATGCCTCTTGCATCGCCCGCGCCCTCCAGAATGCTTGACGCCCTGCATGCGTCCCTAGCAGTACAAGGTTTGCCATGACACACGCATGTTGTCAGGCGGAGAAACCGCAGACAGGGCATTCCAAGCCGCTGCCCACCACGCCGCCCATGCAACCGTCCAAAATCACACGCCCGGCAATGCCAGCCCATGCCTCTTGCATCGCCCGCGCCCTCCAGAATGCTCGACGCCCTGCATGCGTCCCTAGCAGTACAAGGTTTGCCATGACACACGCATGTTGTCAGGCGGAGAAACCGCAGACAGGGCATTCCAAGCCGCTGCCCACCAGGCTGCACATGCAACCGTCCAAAATCACACGCCCGGCAATGCCAGCCCATGCCTCTAGAATCGCCCGCGCCCTCCAGAATGCTTGACGCCCTGCATGCGTCCCTAGCAGTACAAGGTTTGCCATGACACACGCATGTTGTCAGGCGGAGAAACCGCAGACAGGGCATTCCAAGCCGCTGCCCACCAGGCCGCCCATGCAACCGTCCAAAATCACACGCCCAGCAATGCCAGCCCATGCCTCTTGCATCGCCCGCGCCCTCCAGAATGCTTGACGCCCTGCATGCGTCCCTAGCAGTACAAGGTTTGCCATGACACACGCATGTTGTTAGGCGGAGAAACCGCAGACAGGGCATTCCAAGCCGCTGCCCACCACGCCGCCCATGCAACCGTCCAAAATCACACGCCCGGCAATGCCAGCCCATGCCTCTTGCATCGCCCGCGCCCTCCAGAATGCTTGACGCCCTGCATGCGTCCCTAGCAGTACAAGGTTTGCCATGACACACGCATGTTGTCAGGCGGAGAAACCGCAGACAGGGCATTCCAAGCCGCTGCCCACCACGCCGCCCATGCAACCGTCCAAAATCACACGCCCGGCAATGCCAGCCCATGCCTCTTGCATCGCCCGCGCCCTCCAGAATGCTCGACGCCCTGCATGCGTCCCTAGCAGTACAAGGTTTGCCATGACACACGCATGTTGTCAGGCGGAGAAACCGCAGACAGGGCATTCCAAGCCGCTGCCCACCAGGCTGCACATGCAACCGTCCAAAATCACACGCCCGGCAATGCCAGCCCATGCCTCTAGAATCGCCCGCGCCCTCCAGAATGCTTGACGCCCTGCATGCGTCCCTAGCAGTACAAGGTTTGCCATGACACACGCATGTTGTCAGGCGGAGAAACCGCAGACAGGGCATTCCAAGCCGCTGCCCACCAGGCCGCCCATGCAACCGTCCAAAATCACACGCCCAGCAATGCCAGCCCATGCCTCTTGCATCGCCCGCGCCCTCCAGAATGCTTGACGCCCTGCATGCGTCCCTAGCAGTACAAGGTTTGCCATGACACACGCATGTTGTTAGGCGGAGAAACCGCAGACAGGGCATTCCAAGCCGCTGCCCACCACGCCGCCCATGCAACCGTCCAAAATCACACGCCCGGCAATGCCAGCCCATGCCTCTTGCATCGCCCGCGCCCTCCAGAATGCTTGACGCCCTGCATGCGTCCCTAGCAGTACAAGGTTTGCCATGACACACGCATGTTGTCAGGCGGAGAAACCGCAGACAGGGCATTCCAAGCCGCTGCCCACCAGGCCGCACATGCAACCGTCCAAAATCACACGCCCGGCAATGCCAGCCCATGCCTCTTGCATCGCCCGCGCCCTCCAGAATGCTTGACGCCCTGCATGCGTCCCTAGCAGTACAAGGTTTGCCATGACACACGCATGTTGTTAGGCGGAGAAACCGCAGACAGGGCATTCCAAGCCGCTGCCCACCAGGCCGCACATGCAACCGTCCAAAATCACACGCCCGGCAATGCCAGCCCATGCCTCTTGCATCGCCCGGATGGACAGTTCGGTCTGCATGAGGAGGGCGCGCAGGACAAGTCAACAACAACATCATCTCCCGCACCATCATATCCCGCACTATGGTAGCATGCGGTCCCCACCTCCGCATGCCAACTTGCCCCCTAGTCGGGAGCGGTGTCTAGTTGAGATGGGAATCCGGCGCCAGCTGAACCCACCCCCAAATCCCCATGCATGCCCAGCGTAGAGGACCGTTCTAGCACCCGTGCAAAAGTCACGTTGAGGAAGAGTCGTCGGGGGCCAACGGGCTCCGGGACCACAAGAAGACCAGAACGTCACCACACGCCGGCCGGACGGGCCGGTACAGCCGACCCAGTAAGCGGTCGGTACTCTGCTCCGAAGACCCCGTCGCTGAACGGGGATCAGCTTCCAGATGCACTAAAACACTATTGACACTGTAGCCCCGCAGCTACTCACGAAAACATTATCGTTTGCTCCTAATTTTGTGCCCCACTTCTCCATTTGTTGTGTGCCGACGGCAGAATGTAATGTGTTTCATGTTGAATTCTTAATATCACTGTGTCCTAGTCAATGTCCCGTGATGGCTCCCCATTCCTCGGTCAATTCCCTGGTCCTTTTCACCGGTCCTTTCCCCGGTCCTTTCCCCGGTCCTTTCCCA